>NC_133621.1:28674154-28974154 GCF_048593235.1 Sminthopsis crassicaudata | reverse complement strand
GGCATACTTCTTCCTTCTTTCCTTGGCCATATGCTATTTCTTGCATAAATCACTGCCAGAAAGTTGAATTAAAAATGCAACACTCTTTAAAACCGCTGATGAGATATACTCTAGCAAGAACTGTCAGTGACTCAGTGACTCATTCTGCTAGATAATTTATATATATATATATATATATATATTTATATATATATTCTATTATATTCTATATATTACATTAATATATACATATATTAATGTAATATATAGAATATAATAGATTATAATATATAAATATAATATATAAAATAATAATAGATTATAATTGCACATTTATTTACACTGGAATTCAAATGAGAACCCCTACTGGATACTCTTAGTTGCAGATGTGAGTAACCTATAACAATATTGGGTTAGGAATAGCAAAATAGATCCCTTTCTGTCCTTCTAGGGATTATCAAAAGGCAGAAGTCCTTAACCCCAGCAGTAGATTTCTTTTTCTCCTTTTATTTTTTCCTTTATATATTTTTTCACTGACTTAAATGAAAAACTTCACATGGATTCCTCTCTGTTAAATTATTTGCAATTGCTATCTTCTTTTGCAGTTTGATACAGCTTTTCTATTGCAATTAAAGAGAACTGATCCTCATTCTAAAATTCTACATTCTATCCATAAATGCATAGACATGGAAGGCAAAGACCACAGTAATTTATATTTATAAAAGACTTTTCTCCCCTCAGTAATTCTCAATGCCACTGAATGTGTCATTAACCTTTCTTTATAGATAAGGAAACTGAGGCTTTGAGAGATTATGCAACTGTCCATCATCACACAGCTATTGTGTTGGATGTGGAATTTTAACCACTTGTCACTACTAATATTTCACTATACCACCTAATAGCTATGTGACCTTGAGTTAGAAGCTTAATCTTTCAGAATGTTTTGTCATTTATAGGGAGATAATGCTTGTATTAGTGATTTAATCCAAATGTGCCGTAGCCCTTTTCAACTCTTGGATTATGTGATTTCCACACTATTCTTAGGAAATCTGGGAAGAACCTAGGGAAAGAAAAGACCATTGCTTTACAGAAAACAAATATTCACAATGTTGGCAAGTCTTCATCAAGTTTCCCAAAGAAAGAGCTGCAAAACAGACTTCCCCACAGGTGGTGAGACAAGACGTGTGAAATAAGACCATTCCAGAAAACTGCAGTGAGCAACCAATTGAGCCAGGCCCATCTGGGGTAGGCTGTTAATTTCCATGTGCAATTGGGTGATTTATGAGAAAATAAAATTTTAGCAACACTTACTTCAATGGGATTATTCAGATAAGTGATGATGTCCCGAATTTGACACCACAAAGATGGAAGCTATGTCACAGCAGACCAAGTGAGGGGTGAAGGACAAGGCAATAAACCTTCTTCCACTTACTATTCTAGCCTGATGTCAATACCAATAAATTTCTATGAGAAATGGAGGAAATTCCTATAACCCAATGATTCATTTTCCCACACCATTGGGGAGGGGTTGCATTTTAAATATTGGAATAGAAGATTGGGAAAGGTCAATTCCTACAGAATCTATGCTGATGACACCTGCATGGGAAATTTAAAGTAGGAAGGAATACTGACTTTGGTTTTAAAATATGCCAGAAAAAAATCATCTTTGCTGCTCCTTTGTCCCTAGCTACTGAAAAGCAAGTGAAGAGAGATAATTTCTTATAAACAGAGCAACCGGTCATGTACAGGCCATTATCACATTTGGTTCCAAACTGATTAGATTCCCCTTGGTTTTGAGAACATTTTTATACCATGTAACATAATCATGGCAAAAAGAGCAAAGACTATAGTCTCTGTTCTCAGCAACACAAATTGTATTGTATCTTTAAGTATTAATGGACAGAGTTTTAGAAAGATAACAAAGCTTTGTTGGTTTGCTGAGGTCACAGTCACTAAACTTCATCAAAAAATATGTTGTGGAGATGCATATCATATCAATTATTTCACTATAAACTGTTCAGTTTCTTTACTTTCTTATGAATATCAATATTTTATTATTTGACAACAAAGAACATATTCTAAAATCTCTTTGCAAAGAATAGTATAGCAATGCAAATAGAAAATTAACATCTTCCAGTTCTTCAGGCTCACAAACCAGAAGTTAGCCTGAATTCCTCACTCTTTCTCACTTCCCAAATCCAATCTTTTGTCAGTTTGTTCAATTTATCTTTGCAACATCACTTACATATCCTCTTTTTCTCCTCTCTGACACTGTCCCCTGACTATTGCAGGCCCTCAACACCTTACATCCAGATTACTGCAATATTTTCCTGAAAGATCTGCCTTTGTCAAGTCTCTCCCCATTCAAACCCATATAGAAATACTCTAGAGCGGTTATTCTTAAATTTTATTTCATGGATTCTTCTGAGAATTTGGCAAAATCTGTGAATTAAAATCTACCTCAGAATCATGTTTCTTTTTTAATGCCTAAAATTATATATATAAGAGTACAGGAAAAGGGAAAGTGTCAAATTTGGGATCTGGGTAATCTATCTAATCTAATAAACATTTCTAAAGTACCTTCTATGTGCAATGCGCTGAAGATGAAAAGCAAAAATGACTTCAAGAAAGTCAATATCCTATTGGGAAGGAATAAAACATATTAATGGTAGTTATATAATGAAATTATATCTTATTGGTTCTTGTTACCAAAATCAGATAATTGGAGACATAAGCTAATTGATAATTGCTACAGAGGAAAATTTGATTCTCAACATGTCTATACTTAGTATGGAAATAAATCTTAATGGTCTTCCTGAGTTCAGTGAAAATAAAGTTTCCATTTCCCAAACTGGAGACATTAGGGGAAGGATTCATATTGACATCTTGTGAAGCTAAATAATATGGAGAATGGAATATTGAACTGGGAATCAGGACTATTGAACTTGATATCAACACCTGGTTTTCTCTCAAATTATTAGATGTGTGATGCTGGGCAATTTACTTAATCACTTTCAGACTCGCTTTCCTCCTCTGTCAAATGGGACTATTATAGCAGTTACCTCATAATTGTTAGAATAGCTAGGTGGCTCAGGGAAGAGAGCATTGGGCTTGTAATTAGGAAGATCTGAGTTCAAGTGTGGCCTTAGACATTTGCTAGCTTTGGGCAAGTCACTCAATCATTTTGTCTCAGTTTCCTCTTCTATAAAATGATCTGGAGAAGGAAATGGAAAACCATTCCGGTGTCTTTGCTAAGAAACAAGAACAACAACCTAGAGGGTTTTTTAAAAAATGATCCAGTGAGATAGAATATGGAAAACAACCTCTAAATGTAAATTGCTAACATTTGTAAATGATAGTAATTATTATTTTAAGCATTTTCACTAATATAGAATTGAATTTGAAAAATTAAACTCATTGCATGAGGATTTATGATAATAATGAACTTATTTGGCAGTTCAGCTTTCCTTAATTCTTATACTACTAAAACCCCCACATATACCTTCCCCACACATACACACACTTCTTCAGGCAAACTTCCCTTTTACCTTTTTCTTTTTGTTCTTATTTACCATTGCTATAGCGTGTAGTAACTAAGTCAGCTTTATCTCTTTAAAAAAAAATAAGGTAAATGATTACACTTAAGAAACTTCTTGCTAGGAGGGATCTTGAGAAATTAATCAATGCCTTTATCTCCTGGCCCAGACTTAGCCACTCATTAGCTTCAAGGTTATTTCCAAAGTTTGCAGAAGAGCCCAATATCCCTGAGAGAAGACTGCCAATTCCTTACTACCATGCCAAAACACTCTGAATTTCAACTTTCTTCATTAGCTAATGGATAATTTCTGGATGCATTTGCTATTATTTGGCTCATAGTAAGAGGATTACAGTTTGGAAAAGGAGACATATTATTTAATCACTTATTCTGGCTCATGTAATAGATGAGGAAACTGAGTCCCAGACAACATAGGACACCTGCCCAAGGTCAGAAAACTGGCAACTCTAAGAGCTGGGATTGGATCTCAGATCCTTTGACTCTTAAAACAAAACTTTTATCTCTGCTATACTTTACACTATATCATGCAATCCTTCCTTTGAACATTTTTTGATGATATTTGGATTCTAAAACAGGAGTACGGGGATTCGAGGGAGGGGAATGAAAAAGAATTATGTGATCATTTTAGTTTGATCCCTGAACCAGTTCTGTAACCTTCAATAATACTGGAAATTTTCATTCATATACAAGAATGAACTTGTGCAGCTTTATACAGAATCAGTGAGCAGTGAGCTTAATCCGAGATCTCCTAACATTTCTCCTTTCTTTTCAGCTCATGTAATAGATGAGGAAACTGAGTCCCAGACAAGATAGAACATCTGCCCAAGGTCAGAAAGGTAGCAACTCTAAGAGCTGTTAAGAGTTTGTTGAAAAACTGTCACATAAAACCAAAGTTTTAATTTTCTTTTTAATTTGGCAGGGAAATAAAGAGAAAGAAGAAGAAACACATGATGTAGGTGGTAGCTTTTTTTTTTTTTTAAGTCCTTTCAGGACTCAAATTTATATCTTTAACAATACCATTAGTCTGAGGTGGTCAATGCTGAGGTCTCCCTCTGACTATCTACACAGAGTTGATTAATGAACTGATTCACCTAAAATCACCAATCCAAAGAGAAAGATAAGGGACTCAAATAAAAAGAGACAACTAACAAACAATATGAGGATTTAAGAAAAATTTATGCGAGCAAAGGTCAAGTTTTTACAGTTTCTGATCTCTTCTCCCTACACGATAAGTCATAGTAGATAATTATCTTGAGTTGTGTGGGGGGTGGGAAAGGGGGGGTGGTCATCTATAACTAAACAACCAATTTCCTTTAGAAGAAATCCGTTGGGGCAACTAAGTGGGGCAGTGGCTAGAGTACCAGCCCTGAAGTCAGGAGGACATGAGTTCATTTAGTGAATTCTCAGTGAAGTCTCATCCTAAGACATTTAACACTTCTTAGCTGTGTGACCCTGGGCAAGCCACTTAACTTTAATTGCCTCAGAAAAAAAAAAAAAAAAAAAAGAAAGAAAGAAAAGGAAGAAAAAGAAAAAGAACCCCTCTTAAAAGCTGTAGAATTCATAGCAGCAGATATTATATGTTTCATGAATAGGTATTCACAGAAAACTCCTGTCCAGTTACTATAGCTGTAGGACCTTTAGCATTTATAATCTAGATTTTGTTTGTTCATCCTTCATTACTAAAAAGGGCCAGTGACATCAGGAGAGTGTTGGCTTGACTTGCAAGTGAAGTGAATTTAACTAAGACCGAGATGTGTAAAGTCATCAGCCCCACATATTCCTCTGCAGTCATGGGATCCAGTGGCAAAACATAGATCAAGATGATTGGCAATGGTCTGGGATGCAGTGGATGAATACTACTATTGCCAAACTCTCAGAATTCTCCCAGGAGAACTCATTGGAAAGGAGAGAGCCAGAGCTATCTCTAAACCAAGATGTCTATCCTTTGGATAAAGTTGGTCAGGGTCCCAACAATTATTTCTTTCTTCTCCTATGATCATCCCTACTTGCACGTGTATTGCTGCTACTCAGTGCCTTGCAGAGCCTTCACATTTAACTGGTTCATTTCAACAAAGAAATGCTCCATTGTTCAGGCTTATATTTTGTAATCATTCTTAATTCAATTAACAAGCATGGACTAAGTCCTTTTATTAATGGGGCAGATATTATGCAAGGTTTAGGAATATATGTTTAAAAAATAATGAAATCTCTCCTGCTCTCAAGAAGTTTATATCCTACAAAAAGGAAACCACAGAGTTCGGTAAATATAAAATGAATTTAATTAGAGTTAAAATGAGTAAGGTATATGTTCATATTCAAAATTGCTTTCTATTTACTTGGTTAATGGTGGGTACATATTAGATACTAATTAAATCCAATCATAAAATATATGAAGTTATGATTTCCTTTTTTCTTTTCTTATCTACTAGTTAGTCTCATCTTCTAATACTTGACTAATAATGTAAATTAGTAATTCACTAATTACTAGGTTGTAAATAAGCTATATATTTTATCCTTTCACCCCCTCCTTTTCTTTTTTTCTGCCAGCTCATATCTTCCAAGGAAATACATCATGTCTCTCCTCCCTCCCTTTTCCTTTCAGGGTAATCCAGGTCAGTACAATCTTGAAACCCAGCAAAATCTTATCATTTCTCCTTTGTTCTCTGCTAAGACTCAGCTCAACCTCCTCCTTCTACTGGAAGTTCCCATATTTAGTTACTGTTGCCCTTGCTTATCCTTTCCTCACACTTTAGTACTGGCTTTCATGGCAGATTCCAACAGGAATGACCTAACCCATTTTCCTCCCTCCATCAGAACCAATGATAAGCAGCTGGTTGCTGTCTTAACCATGTCTCAGCCACAGCAAGGACACACTATTTGTTAGTTGGAAAAAGCTGCTACTGTTACAACGAAGAAAACAAACAAATCAATATAGGATTATGCTTTATGTGGAGAAAACATTTAATTTTTTTTTTTTTTTTCTCCAGATGTACATGGAAGGAGAGTTTCAAATTGTCTGGTCCATTTATCAAGTACTTCCTTTGTTTAGAGAGAAGTTTTCAGATCTTGAAAATTATGACATCTATTTTGCTGAATCTGGGGTCCCTGTATTTTTTCCTAGTGTTTAGATGATTGCATTTCAATATAACTCTTTTTCTTTGTAATCTTTGTGTTTGGGTGTAAAGTTCTGGTGTCTCCAGAAACTGCCGATCCCTCTCTGGGAGGAGATCTGCTGTCTCAACTGCCGCCAACTCTGACCTAGAGTAGAGACTCCTTCCTCCAGAGAGCCACCCCAACTCTGGCCCAGACAAGACTCTCAATCTCTCAAATGACACCCTCTTTTATCCTCCCAGAGAATGGGCAAGAGATAAATGCAAGGGCTTGTGGGAAGATTACTTCTACCAATGAACTTGCTCCTCCTAAACATGTAAGCTCTTCCCCAGGAGTACACAGGGGTAAAACTCCCCTAAAGGCCAGAACTAGAGAATTGTTAAGTACCGATTTAGCACTTAGTAAGAACCTATCTAATCTCATTATCTCATTAGCACTTAGTAAGAAATAACATTTCCCTAAGATATTTTAAAACTGTTTTACAAGACTGCTGAAATCACCTATCACACACACATATAGTACACACACATACACTTATGCACATGGGTTATAAGAAACCTTTTTCTAGATCAAGAAAAAGGATCATCAAATCAGGCTTTTGAAGCTGGAAGTGGGAAGACAGCTAATTTTGCAATCCCTTCTCATTTTACAGAGGAGAAAACTGAAGCCCAGAAAAAGGAAGTAGCTTTAAGATATTTAATTTCTGTACAATAATTTTCCCTTGAGATAGATAAAATTAATGTAAAGCTGGAAAAGATGACAAAAATATTCATTGTCACTGCTGAAGAATATGAAAAGACAGACATCCTATAACACTGTTATAGAAATGGGTTCTTGATTTGGCTATTCTGGAATATAATCTAGTATATCTATAGGTTACTAAAATGATAAAGGAAAAATATTCCTAACAAAACTGAAGGAAAGAAGGGAGTGAGGGAGGAAAGGAAAAAGAGAAGAAGGGAGAGAAAGAGGGATGGAGACAGGAAGAGAGGAAAGGAGACAGGGAAGCAAGGAGAGAGGGGAGGAGAGAGAGTTTGGCTGAACACTTATGGTATCTGAATTTAATGGGATCTTTTTGTGTGTAAGAAATAATACAAATACTTCCAAGCAGTACAGAAAATGTTGCATGGAATGTTGCAGAGTCTCTAAAGTTTAGCCACAAAACCAATAAATATAAGGATTCAGTAATATAAAAAAGAGCATTAAAGCAAAACTCAATGTAACTGTGAATCATCTTGATCCCAGAGAAAAGATGATGAATTTGTCTCACTCTTTTCTTTTGAGAACGGGGGACTAAAGGTGAAGAACACTACATATATAAGCAGTTTTGGCGGCTCCTGAGAGATTATTTTTAGTTCTTTTTCTTTATTATACTAAAAGCAGGGGAGCTAAGAGACTATTAATCCAGAAACAATATGATAAAAATAAAAATGAATAAATCGAATTTCTTTTCTTAAATGGAAAGGAAATCAAAGATTGCTATGATAAATCAAGAAGGGAAAAAAGAGAGGATATTTGCAGAAGGTGAAGATTATTTTAAACTCAAAGGTCCATTAGGCTTGACCATTGTGAATCCAAGTTGAAGATTCTTTGCTCCTTTAATATGCTTTTTTAAATATTAATTTCTTTGCCTTTTTTCAAACTATATTGCCCACTATGATCTACCCTGGTACTTCAGGAAAAATAAAATTATTTACAGATTCCAAAGCATCTGAATTCAAATTCTTGTTCTGTCACTGAATATCTGTGTAACTTTGACAAAATCATTTTAGTTATTCTGGGCCTCATTTTATCCATCTGTAAAATAAGTGTTATTAGGAAGTGACCTCTAAGTCCCTCTCTATGAACTCTTAGACCTAATCATTTCTCAATCCCTTAATTGCTTTTTTTCCAAGTAAATTTATTTACTTTTAAAACTAATTACTTTATGAATCTTGTTGGGAGAGAAAAATCAGAGCAAAAGGGAAAAACATGGGAGAGATTAAAAAAAAAAAAAAAAGAAAAAAGAAGTGAACGTAGCATACATTCAATCTCCTTAATTCTTTTTCTGGAAGCAGATGGCATTTTCTATCCAAAGTCTACTGGGATTTCTTTGGATCATAGTTGCTCATCACAATTATTGCTGCTATTATGTGCAATGTAGTTCTGGTTCTGCTTGTTTTGCTCAGCATCAGTCTGTGTAAATCGCTCCAGGCCTTTCTAAAATCAGTTTGTTCATCATTTTTATAGAACAATAATATTGCATTATCTTCATATACCACAACTTGTTCAGCCATTCCCCAATTGATGGAAATCTGCTCTTTGCTACCACAAAAAGAGCTGCTAAAAACATTTTTGCACATGTGGGTCTCTTTCCCTCCTTTATGATTTCCTTGGGACACAGACACAGTAGTGACACTGCTGGGTTACCAATCCCTTAATACAAACCCAAGTACACATTAGCCAAAAAACTATATCAGTTTAAATCAGCTCATATCAAAGTTCAGAGTAAGGAGCTTTTTCTCTGACCACAGCTCAGCCCCACCAAATTCTGTTCCTAAGAATAGTGACATGAATGTTGAAAACCACTCCTGGGGTCACTTCTAACAAAGTATCTTTGACATTTCGCTGAGCTAGCAATGAAGGTACCTGGCCGGTGATCAACTTTGCATTCCATATCTTGAGCCAAAAATAATTGACTAGCTGACAGCACTAGAGAATTACAGAATGACTATTTGGTTGGTGATTATATCCTGAGATCCACTTAGCTCCAATGATATGTGAAGACAGGAGGACTAAAGGAAGGGAATTAAGAAGACAAGGACAAACTGGTCTTGTTTCAAGGAAATAGACCTATTTAAATTAGCTTGGAGAGTCAGATTAAACCATAATACAGACAAGTTGAAAAAAAAAAAGTGTATTCATACTGAGGCCTACCGACAAGAAACATTTTTGCCACTGCTTGTCACATCAGGGATTCATCTTTCTGATCTGCAATATTTTCTTTTATGTGAGAATTTTTGTTCACCCTGTGGCCAGTTGTATTTGTCTGATTTGTGTTTTTCACTAGTATCTGATCTCCTCCTTTCTAGTACCTAATTCCTTCTTAAATTTAACACACATGGGGCAGCTCAGTGGCGCAGTGGATAGAGCCCCAGCCTTGAATTCAGGAGGACCTGAGTTCAAATTTGGTCTCAGATACTTAGCACTTCCTAGCTGTGTGACCCTGGGCAAGTCACTCAACCCCAGCCTCAGGGAAAAAAAAAAAATTAACACACACACACTTTTCTGTATAAATGGTGTTGGTTTTCTTCTTTTATTTTCATTTCTCTCTCTCTCTCTGTAAATATTTAGCAAAAAAATTGGTACAGAGAAAGAATTATACTAGTTTATTCAAATATTTGTTGAATGAACCCATTAATATATAATTTAATATTTTTATTTGGACTAGTTTGCTGGTTTAAAAAATACACTAAAAGACAGAATAATTGACTCATTTTGGACATTTAAAAATAAATGAACATTTATGAACATTTTAAAAAAGGACAAAAAAATTTAGAGGTATATATGGTGCTTGTTTTACACTCTCTAGAACAATCATGTGGACAGAATTACAAAACTGATGAACCAGATAAGACAATATCACTCTTTAGCACTGCATTGATCCAAATGAATTTCTTTTTTAGTCACCATCTTTGTATGACTGATTGAAGTTCACACATAGTCAGGACAACCACAAGGGCTGTCTGTACTCAATTGTTTCCCACTCCAACCCGCTTTCTATACAAGCATAATAAAAACCTGACTAGAAGTGAAAAATAAGAGCACATTCAGATTTATATTTACTTATTTGAATAACTGGTTTGTCATCCTATGGAGAACCAAAAGGCTAAGTGCAGGCATTATTTGTACTTACCATAAATGGGTGAATTCCATTAATTTTGTCTGGATCCCCAGTTTCTGATACAGTATCTAGTCTAGTGTTGATCACATGGTAATAAGTAATTGACTCTTCGAACAACATTTATAATCCAATAGGAATTGTTCATGTAAATCCAGAATTAAAAATTTTCAGAAAAGGCAACTGAGCAACTGAGAAATAAAGTGGCTTTATTAAGATTATAAAAGTAAGGCTATACTAGAGTTTAGAAGGAGAATTGATGTTTGAAGTAGAACTCACAAATCATCTGCCTGAACTCATTCATTTTTACAACTAAGGGAAAATATCTTTGGAAAAGGAAGAGGATAGGAGAGAGAGAGAGAGGATTATCTGATCTGTCTTTGGAAAGTGTCATTTGGGAAGTTCATTAGGATGAATGACTTTCTCATTGGTGTGTGTTTGTGTGGGGTGTGTGTGTGTGTTTGTGTGTGGGGTGTGTGTGTGTGTTTGTGTGTGTGTGTGTATGTGTGTGTGTGTGTAGAATGAGAGCTCATTGTCTCATCGAGTATATTTGTATTTGTAAATATTTATAAAGGGTTTAGCACAGTTCTTGGTACAGTATTCACTTAATTCTTATTCCCTTCTGCTTCCCTTCACCTCATGGGATCACAGAATTTAGAGCTAAAAGGACCTTTATAAATCATTTAGTTGAATCTGAATAATATACAGAAAAGGGAATGGAAACCAAGAAAGGTTTTAATTGTGTTAGGGACTTTCCTTCTGAGAATTGTCATGTAGACCATGTCAGCTGGTAGGGTGGACCCAGGAGGTAAAAAGGGGCGTGGTCTCTAATGCAGGAGGTTGTGTCTTATAGGTATTTCCTTGAGATGGCGAGGGGTGTGTTCTCTTGCTAGATCTTTTCTTAGGACACCGCACTAACTCCACATGTTTCTCTTCTGTGGATCCATCTGAGTGGGCTAGGCACGGGGTAATCCCAGAGGAGAATAAATATAAATAATCATCTTTGAGTCCATAGGGAAGAGAAGGATGTGGAGAGAAGAAGAGAAAGGCAGAGATGTAGAGAGATTCAGAGAAGTAGAGAGATGCAGAGACATACATACACTTGCTCTTGCTTTTTGCTAACCCCTGCTGAGATTACGAATAAAGAAAGCCTGTTGGCCCTTTAACAGTGGCTCGTCTTCATGTGTATCCAGGGAATTGCCCCTGGCAATCGGTAGCCTCAGAGTGGGAGGTTACAAATGGCACCTGAACAGGGACGGGATTGGCCAAGAGGTTGTGTCTTCCAGATGTTTCCTTGACACCTCATGACCTCATGAATTTGGCTGGCCCAATCATGGGAAGGGAGATGAGACCCCAAGACATCACAGGAAGAGGCAGTGGGGAAAGAAGCAGGAAGTAGACATATATACAGGTAGAATTAGAATGTGTGTTACCCAAGGCAGCAAATGAACAGAACCTGGAAACAAGGATTTGGCATGTTTGATAGTCCCAAGGAAAGAACGTGGGCCCCATTAGAGTGGAAGAAATTTAAGGAATTGAAAGAGGCAGTTACATTTACAGGGTTGAATCTCCATATGTTAAGGAGCTGCTGGCTCTCCTAGCCTCCAGCAGTATACTAACACCAAATAATTGGAAGACTATTGCTAAAGTCTGCTTAACACCTGGGGAGTCTCTGCAATGGATGGCTGTTTTCAGACTTAGCAAAAAATCTTGCAAACAGGGCCTAGATGAACCTTTCCCTGATTCCCTGAACGAGTCCCTGGCTCGACTACAGATGGCTATTGAGAGGTTAGTAGGTAAAGGAGAAGCAGCTGGTCTTCTTATCTGGAAGTTAGCTAGAGAGTACACTAATGCCTGTTGCCAAAATGTCATGTCCTTCTTAAATAAGGACGCAAGCCTTGAGGAGATGATAAAAAGAGGTGAGAGTGCTGGCTCCAGTGTCTTTCAAACTTGAGCTCACAAGCTCCTGTGGCCAGGTGCTCTGTTGAGCAAGAACCATTGCTTGATGAGGCAATGGCCAGAGACGTCAGAAGGCCTGGGATTGGGCATGCTGGCAATCAGTAATCTCTGAGGGCGAGGTTACAAGCGAGCATTGCCAAGCCCCCAAGGGAAGATTCAACAGCCTCGATGAGAGATGGGAAGGTAGGAATGCATAATGGGTCAGGGTATAAGTTTGCCTGTGATCATGCCTGGTGACATAGCTGTGCAAGTTAGAGGGCTGGATGGCTGGATGGATAAAGGTTTACAGGATAGAAAACTAGATCCTATGAAAACAGGGCTTCAAGCATCAGAACATTCAAAAGGTCCTTTAAAAGGATGAGGAAGGACACTGGCAAGGTCCAGCCTTAGTACTTTGGATAGGGCTGGGATATTTGTCTTGCAGGTCTTGATGGGGGAAGGTCACTGGATTTCAGAAGGATTCCAGAAATACCAACCACTTGGTCAACCTGAAATCACCTTAGACTTGATCTTGACATTCGGTACTGGATGCTTCTGCTGCTGCCTACAAGTCACTCATCATCCCTCTTCAGTCTGGACCCCATTGGGTAGGGCCAGCATTACACTCCTTGTCAGCCTGAAGTAGTTCTAAAAGATGAGACCTTTGTCCCTTTGCCGCAGATAAGGGTCTGACTGAGGTGGCCCCTTATAGAAAACTTGGGGAAAATCTTCTATACATCTGGTACTAATAACTGATTAAACATACTTCCCTTCTCATCCCCTTTATTGCATTTTTGCACCTTTTCTGCTTTAAGTCTATGTTAGATGTATTTTTATATTTTTAATATCAAAGTTGGTTTTATGAGTGGTCCCCACTAAACAGAAAGGGGGATATTTTAGGGACTTTCCTTCTGAGAATTGCTATATGTGCCATGTCAGCTGGGAGGGTGGATCCAGGAGGTAAAAAGGGGCTTGGTCTCTAATGCAGGAGGTTGTGTCTTACAGATATTTCCTTGAGATGGTGAGGGGTGTGTCTTCTTGCTAGATCTTTTCTTAGGATGCAGCACTAACTCCAGGTATCTCCTTCTGCAGAATCACCTAAGCAGTGCTGAGTGGGCTAAACACTGGGTAATCCCGGAGGAAAATAAATATGAATGGCCAGTTTTGCCATAGGCAAAGGAGAAGGATGAAGAGAGAAGCAGAGAGAGGCAGAGATGCAGAGAGATTCAGGGATGCAGAGACATACATACATATACTTGCTCTTGCTTCCTATTAACCCCTGCTGAGATTACCAACAAAGAAAGGTTGTTTGGCACCTTAACATCAGCTCCTGTCCTGGGGAAGATTGGTATGTATGGCCCGGGCAATTGATAGCCTCAGAAGGAGAGCTTACAAGGTTGGTACTTAGGAAAAAAGCTTTGGATATTTTTATCCAAAGAACTCTCTCCAAATCTCAGTTACTGTCAATTATTCCCCTGTCTGGGCTCCCTTTTCCTTATCTTTAAAATGAAAGGGATGGACAATATGATTTCTAAAGTCACTTTTTAGTCTAAACCCATGATTATATGGTCTTGCCCAAGATCTTACATAGTAAATAACAGAACCAGGATACAAAACTGGCTTCTTTCCATAATGTCACCACATGCTTCCCATTCTTTTTATCAGCAATTGGGGTTAAGTGATTTGCCCAGGATCACACAGCTATTGAATGTTAAGTGTCTGAGGCCAGATTTTGAACTCAGGTACTCCTGACTTCTGGACTAGTGCTCCATCAGAATTCCATCCACTGCATCATCTAGCTACCCCCACATTTCCCACTCTTTCCTAGTCACCATCTTTGTATGACTTATTGAAGTTGACACATGGCCAGGACCCACAAGGGTTGTACTAAATGTTTCTCCACCTCATCCCTCTTCCCTAGTAAGAATTTCTATACAAACCTAATAGAAACCCGACTAGAAATGAAAAATAAAAGCATATTCAGGTTTGTATTTGCTTGCTAAATAACTGATTTGTCATCCTATGCAGAAGCAAAAGGCAAGTTGGCCAAGTGCAGGCATTATTTGTACTTACTATAAATGGGTGAATTCAAAACAAGTATCTCTATTCTAGGCAGACAGCCAGGAAAAATCAATCATATCATAAGAATCTCTAAACAATTTCTTTTATTTACTTTTCCCACCTGGATGGCCTGAGAAGACTGTGTTCTAGTGGAAAGTATTTGGCTTTGGGGCAGGTATTTAGGACACTGAACTCTCACTCAGATACTTAGTCTGTGTGCCCCTAGATAAGCAACATGAATTGTTTATCTGGGACTCATTCTCTTTATCTAGAAACTAAGGGTTTTTATTAGATAACATTTAAGGTTATTGGCAATTATATGTCCTAACACAAATACACACACATGTTTGTGTGCATATGTATGTATGTGTGTGTTTTAAGCACATACTTGTAGCAAGCAGTATATTACAATAGATAGCATCTAGGACTTGAAATTAGGAAGGTCTCAATTCAAATTACTCTTCTGATGCTTACTAATTATACCAACCTAGGTCAGTTTCTTAACCTTTTTAATATTTATTTATTTCATGTATAAAAGGAATAGGTTGGACTAAATCCTGGTTGAAATTACTCCATCTCCCATTCTATCCTACATTTTGGAAACTGTAATGAAAACCACATTCTCATTTCCTTGAATTGCCATACCATGATACTTTTCCCTGGTCACAACCTTTTAGATGTGTTGTATTCCCCTCACCCCATTATAAATCTACCTCCTTGAGGATAGGAATTCTTATTGTGTGTTTGCATCTTTCATGACTACTACATTTGCTTGGGCAAAGCAAATACCTGGTGTACAGTTTCTATTCATTTTATATAAGGAATGAACATACACATAGATTAAATAAATGTCAAATAATATAAAGGAAAAGCATATTAACTACTGAAGTGAAAAGGAAAGGTATCACAGAGGAGACAAAAGCTGAGATGAATCTAAGAAATGTAAAGATTTGGGGAGGAAGAAGTGCAGAAGGAATAGATTGCAGATGTTAAACATTCTTGCAAAGGCAGAGAGATGGGATATAGAAAGTCATGCATGAAAAATGTCAATCTAAAAGGCCAATTTGGTTGAAAAATAGAACAAGTGAGAAGAAACATAAAATCATTATTGCCTTTCTACTCATCTATGTCCTCAACCTTGACTTTTTTCAGTTCTACACTCCATAATCCTCACCCAATATTTAATCATTTGCCAGATTTTGATTGTTTTCCAACCTCTTCTTTGCCTTCATTGTGCCATTACTCTAGTTCAGACCATCATCGCCTCTTCTATTACTATTGCAATTGTCTTCTACATCTTCTTCCTTCTTCCAATCCCATCTCACAACCATTCTCTACAGAGCAATCAAACTGAAATTCCTAAAACACAGATGTATCTATACTTCTCCTTTCTCTAGAGACTTCAGTGCTTCCTTATTTTCACTAGGATAAAATAGAAACTTCTCCTACTTTCATGGCTTTGCATAGATTATTTAAGCCCCTAGCTTGAAATGTCCTTTCCAAACTTTTACTACATCTACACCGAACTTCCTTTATGACTTCTTAGTTGTATCACCTCATACAAGGTGCCTTTCTTTATGGACTAAGTTATTAATACACTTTTCCTTCTCCAATTATCATGTACATTTTAGTTTTCTGTTTATATATTGAATCCTTTCTTGGGAATATAAGGTTCCCATGTGAAACAATGTTTGTATCAGCTCTTTTTGTAGTGTCAAGGAAATGGAAACTGAGTGGATGCCCATCAGTTGGACAATGGCTTTATGAGTTATAGTATATGGATGTTATGGAATATTATTATTCTAGAAGAAACAATCAGCAGGATAATTTCAGAAAGGCCTGGAGAGACTTACGTGAATTGATGCTAAGTGAAGTGAATAGAACCAAGAGAACATTATACATGACAACAACAAGATTATATGATGATCAATTCTGATGGATGTGGCTCTTTTCAAAAGTGAGATGATTCAAGTCAGTTCCAATAGTCTTATAATGAAGAGAATCATCTGCAGTGAGAACCAAATATGTATCACAACATAGTATTTTCTTTTTTTTTTTTTTACAACATAGTATTTTCACTTTTTTATTGTTATTTACTTGGATTTTGTTTTCATTTTTGGTTTGATTTTTCCTATGCATCTTAATAATTGTGGAAATATACATAGAAGAACTGAACATGTTTAACATATATTAGATTACTTGCCATCTAGGGGAGGAGGTGGAAGAAAGGAAGGGAGAAAACAAATTTAGAATGCAAGGTTTTACAAGAAAATCATCTATGCATATATTTTGAAAATAAAAAGCTTTAATAAACTTGGAAAAAGAGAGAACACAAGGTCCTTGGATATTGGAACAGTTTTTCATTCTGTCTTAGTACCCCACGGAATTATGACAATGATAAACATGTAAGAAGTGCCTAATAAAATTTTTTGTGCTACATTAGGGAGCTTGAACCATACATTCAAAAAGTGAGCAAAAAATATGGGACACAAACATGTTCTGAAACAAAGGACAAGAATGGAATGATCAAACCCAAAACAACCAAGAAGACACAAATTCAACAGATCCCCCAAATCCCCTGCACATTCAATAGAAAGACCATGGTAAACATCAGTGGTACTGGCCACCCAAAATGGTGGAATTCCTAACATACCGATTAAAAGAACAATCAAATCCATTTTCTTTTGATGCTATTATAATAAAGTGGTACAATATGTATTCCAAATGAAACTATACTCATTTGTAAAATAGGGAGAATAATATCATCTATTTCCCAGGGTTGCTTTGAACAGCAAATGAGATAATATTTGTAAGTAATTATCACAGTACCTAGAACATACTCAGCCCTATAAATATCAGTTGTTGTTTTGTAGAACATATAGTTGTGTCAATTTTTTTCCTGTTGTGGTTATTGTTTTGTGGGGATCCTTCAATTGAACTAGAATTTATTAAGCATTTACGATTTGTCAGTACTATACTAAATACTGGGATATAAAGACAAAAAGTGAATTAGTTCCTGCATTCAAGGAACTTACATTGCATTAGAATATTAATTTCTTCCAAGTAAAGACTGTCTTTGTCTTTGTATTCTTAACAGTTAATATACAGTGCCTGGAATATAGTAGGTTTCTGTAATATGTGTTAAATAGATGTGTATTGACAGATATTCTCCCAGAGAATACAACTATAACTATATACTGAATACATACAGAATAAATATAAAAGTCATTTTGGTGAGGAGGAATATATTGCTAAAATTTTGAACCATATTGGAAAGGAATCAGGAAGTCTTTGAGGTAGACTTGGGTAGAGAATGCATCTCACACAGACACAGAGGAAATAAGTTATCCTGTGCATTTATGCCTGAGTGTGAGTGGGGAGATTCTGGTGGGATGAAAATCATGCTCAAAGTTAAAGTGTATGAAAAAGAAAAGTCTGGGAGCAGGTTGGTCTAACAGGCTAATCAGAATCTTTGATCATGATTTGAAGGGTTATAAAGGTCAAAGAGACATAGATCATTCAATCTATCTTTGTACTTATTTAAAAAAAAAAGACAAGACAAAATTTTATAGCAAGTAATTATCAAGAGTCCAGAAGACTATGGTGAAAGAGGAAATGCACATTGGACATGGAGATTTTTAATAAAGAAAAAGACGAGCAAGAATACATTTGGAAGCCATTTAATTTAATTCAACAAATATTTATCACAGTACTTATGAGACACAGAGCATTGTACTGAGGACAAAACCAAAATCATCCTTTATCTTTTCTTCTTTCTCCTCCTCCTCCTCCTCCTCCTCCTCCTCCTCCTCCTCCTCCTCCTCCTCCTCCTCCTCCTCCTCCTCCTCCTCCTCCTCCTCCTCCTCCTCCTCCTCCTCCTCCTCCTCCTCCTCCTCCTCCTCCTCCTCCTCCTCCTCCTCCTTCTTCTTCTTCTTCTTCTTCTTCTTCTTCTTCTTCTTCTTCCCCTTTCTCCTTCTACTAACACTACCAACACCATTACTATAAACTATACGTATCACTTGAAGTATACCTCCACCTCAAAGAATAATAACACAATCAAAACAACAGAGGAGAGCTAAATGTTAAATTGTCAATGTAAAACTCTCATTTTTATCATGTTGGTCCTGATTACTCCTGAACAATTAATCTTTCTCCAATTTTTAAAATCTAATTTTATTGGTATAATTTTTTTTAAAGTATAATCTTTTTTATTTAATTCCTGGGTTTGTTTTGGAAAGTTTGCTGGGTCAAAGGAACAGACAGTTTAATAAGAATTTGAGCACGATTTCAGATTACTTTCCAAAATGCTTGGATCAGTTCACAGTTCAATTAACAATGAATTAGGGTCACAATTTTTCTACCTATACTCCAACATTTATCACTTTCCCCTTCAATAATTTTCATTAGTATAATAGATGCAAAATGATATCTCAATATGCATAGAATGATTCTGTGTGTGTATATGTGTGTGTGTGTTGGCGGATACATTTATTTGGGTTCAATGTTAACCATCTCTAGGGTAGAGGAAAGAGAGAAGAAAAAAGATTATAGGACAAAAATATATATTTAAAAGGAATAGGAAATAATATATAATAGATTTTGCAGTTTCATGTGCAATCATGTTTTTTTTCCTATTCCACTATATTATGGAATGCTTGCTTTATTTATTAAATTAATAATAAAATAATTACAAAATATCAATGTGAGCACTTACAGTTTAGAAATCAGCAAAGGCTACAAAATGGGACTTGATTTATTGTTTTGTCAATTGTCTAGACTTAAGAAGGTGATGGAGAAAATATTCATAATGCAGATTAAATTTTTTGTGGGCATATTTTTTCAAAGAACTGGTTATTAAACATTTACAAGCATAGTTCCTGAGCCAGGCTATTTCATGCTGACTAGTTCTAATTGGTAAGAAAGTTTTTCTAACATAAAGTCTATATTCAGCACTTGGACGTTTTTTTTCTCCATCTTTCTAGTTCTAGCTATTGGGGCCAAGTACAGCAAATCATATCCCATTTTTACATGACTATCCTTTGAATATTTGAATATTGCCATTATGACATCCCTTGGGGGGGTGTTTTGGGCTTAATGACCTTAATTCCCTTAGCTGATCTTACTATAGCCTAATCTCAATGTCCACTGCTGACTTGATTATTTCCTGTGGACAGCCTTCAAATTACTAATATCCTTTCTAAAAGGAGGCATTCAGAACTAAATTTATTTCTCTAATTGTGGTGTGATCACTTTAGAATGATGTCCTCCCTCATCCTGGAGATTAGGGCTCACTTAATATACTAACATCTCTGAATAATGATTCCCACTACCACTGCTCCCAGAGGGTATAGCTAGGAATATTCTTGTGAAATTTGTTGTTCTATTATGTCCTATAAACTGAAAATATAAAAAAGGTAAATGCAGGGATAACAGATATCCTTGCTAATTAAGGAGACCTGGAGATATTTAGGTTAATGTCTTATAGGGAAAATGAAACATTTTCTCTCATCAAAATCATTTCTCCAGGACTTGTGTTCAAAGAAGCAGAATGCCCTAGAATATTAATACATTATTAGATCATATTATCTAATCCTTCCTTTTGGCAAGGATTTCAAGAAGAGAAAGGGAGAGAGACTCCCTGAAGTTGACACAAAACCAAATGATGAAGTGGGCGTCAGAATATTCCTCTTACAGGCTTCTGCCAACCATAAATGAAATGCTGCCTCAGTCAAGACCTCAAAATTGGAAAATGAGGAAATGTCATCAATATTTTAATAAGTATCTACATTTAAACAACATTAGGATGATTTACCAACATTAAAGTAAAATTTGGAGGATTTATTTTTGTTCTCTTTCAAGAGGCAGATGAATTTCTTACATATAATGAATTGTTAAATACAATAAATAAAATTTTAAAATAATAAATGAATATGATATAATAAATTGCCAATATATAATAAATTGTTGTATATGCTTAATTACAGAAGCAATTCAATCTTCTCTTAGCTATTGATTTTTTTCCCTCCTGTAATTTACCTTAGTATAATGGAAAGACTTTTTTTTTAATGCTGTTAAAGTGAAATATTAGAAATGAAAGGGACTGTAGCCACCCTTTTGGCTAAGTACTTTTTTTTTTTTTTTGGCTGAACACTGGGTCATTTTTATGTCTTTATATTTCAATTTCTGCCTTTTTGGGTTGGTAAATAACACAATGTACATTATCACCTATTGAGCATAAGAGAGAGAGAAGCAGATTTCCATTAAAGCTTTCCCCAATAGCTGTATCTTCCCATTAAAGAAAGAAAGAAAGAAAGAAAACATCAGCTCATGTGGCTCCTTAACAAAAAGCTAAAATCTAAGCTGACCTTGCTTTTTCAGTCACTGAATGTATTTTAAGTCAGCAGCTTAAAGGACAAGGGCTACCTATTTTCTCAAAAGAAATGGAGAGAATACAAAAATAATAGTACTAAAAACACAGTTTTGATATGCTTGAAATCCTAAATTATACTGTCTATCCTATGACAAAAAATTGAAGAAAAAAGAAATGAATATCATTTCAATTTTATAATTAAAATTATATAAAATAGTTAATAAAATATTCTTAGGCAAAGTCTGAATATGTTGTTTTATCATTTATGCAGGAAAATTAAAAATGTGAAAGCTTAACCAGATTGAATTCCATATTTTTGTGAAATGTTTAAAAGGTTTATTATCTTCCCAGGGAGGACTAGGATGTTAACTAATATTTTGAAATATGTTTGTTCCCCAAACTAGGAATGATGGAATATAATTTTGAAATTCAATAATACTTGGACTTTGGGAAATTCCAAACTTGTCATTTGGTAATAATGTGTGTGGAGGGGAGAATAACATTTAGAATTTAAGTGGTCATATTTTTTCATATAAAAGATGAAGAAGTAAGGAATTAGGTGGTCATCAGAGACAGTGGAGTTACCTCATAACATTTTCATTATTTTTAAATTAATTTTCATTATTTTTGTTTGGGAATAAGCAAACAGGATAAGTGGAAAGACCAAAAAGAACCCAAAAAGAAAGGAGTTAGACGTAATCTTGATTGGAAGGCAGTAGGACTTCAAACCAAGATTCTAAGGGAAGAGAACAGAAGAGGTCTCCTAATGGTCCTAATATAAATCTTCTCACCCTTTCGGAAAGATCCTAGTAGGGCCTTAGCCAAAGATTTTGGCTGTATCTCAAATCAGAGATGCTTAAGACTAAGCAATATCCAACACCAGCCGGTGAAACAGGATTTAGTGGATCCTACAAGATAAATCAAGATCTGCCTTACCTATATTTGGGGACCCTCAACTTTGAAGCACTGGGTGATGAGATTTTCCTTGGACATTCATGACCACTCTATGAGTCAATTTTCTCTACTGATGTTTGGTATATTTGTGGACATTTATAATTACTTTAATATCCCATTTCAAATGATCCTTACTTGAGGTCACTCTGTCCATTGTGTAAAGAACACATTACAGAACATTTTTACAAATCTTAGGAGTTTGGAATAAAAGAATAACCAGAACAGGATGTAGCCTCCTTTTGAGAAGGGTACTGACAATTGAAGAGTATAGCTAGGATTGTATTAATATATACATCAGTGTATACCCACCATGCATCAGAAAATTCAATCCTCTGCATTTAAATTGTCTTAGAAAGATTCTAAATCCCCTGACAGGATGAGATATCAGACACTAAGGTCATTTCTCAAGTTAAACTACCAACTATTCAAACTACTGTACAGAGAGAGCAACTCTGGCAGATTTCAATGCCAAAAATGCATGTGTCTAAAAAAAATTACAGAAAATTCCCACAAGATAAGACGTCAGAAGAAGTGATAAAAGGACACTTCAAGATTTTTTCTGAAGAATTTGTGAATCAATTGGGAGACATGGGAGACAATGGCATAGGCCTTCATGGCATGGCACATTTGTGCTCAATGAAGCAGAATAAAAGTAGCTCAACCAAAAGATGAGATGAGCAACATCTTCATCCAAAATCTTTATGTGGACTAATTGTGGCTAACTGTGGTGGAATGTTCCAAGCTCATATTGGTCGGATCAGCTGCAACTGGAGACATTATACATTAACCCTGATGTCATGATGCAATTTCAATCCTAGTCAAGTATGGAGAATGGCAACTAATGAGAAATAGCATATGACTCCAGAGAAAGTAACTGAGATTAAAGAAAGACATAGCTCAAATCACGACCCACTAGTAGTTATTTATATACACTCTATAGGCCAACTACAAGATAGACTGAATGGTACTATCAGAAGAATGGTTATAATTCAGAGAACAACAGCAAGGGGTAAGCTGCAAGACAAGACAAATAAGGAACTATGAAGAAAACACCAGGTAACAAATGACTCACTGAAAAAAAGATAGATTAGACACATGACAAGAATATGGAATAATGATGGAATCCTAGGGATTCCAGGAATACACATGGTATTAGAGAAAGGAATACAGTCCAATCAATGTGTTGGCAAAATTATGGGAGGACATAGGAAAGTGCGCCAAGGATACAAAGGCATAGATGGATTTGTGTTCTTATCATTGAAAGAAGCATATTAAGCATGTCTACTTGGGCAGTTGAGTTTTTATTCAATAATAAACCCACTAAAGATAAAATAAGTATCTGTCTTTTAGCTGGGGACATCAAGGAAGCCTTTGTTTAAAAAAAAAAAAAAAGGAGCCTTGGAAATTAGATATTTAGAACAATGAGATGAAAGACCTTCTAAGAGGAAGAGATATATTTGACCTTCTCTACAAGTTACATGTAAGCTCTCTGAGGCTGGAGATTGCCTAATTTGTTTTCCTATTTTAAGCACCTAGGAGTGTGCCTTCTATATACAAAGATCTCAATCCTTACAGTTGAAGGCTTCCGGAATTATAGAAACAGAATTCTATGAGTGTATTCTCCTGGGACATACCTGAAAAATAATCCACTTTCCAAAATATCTAATATATCCACTCAATCAACATTTGTTCTCATAATGAATAATGATTATCAATTATTTTTGACATTTATGTATTGGATGCCCATTATATTTGATATTTACCCTAAAAAAACCCATGAACACTGAAATATTCATAGAAAGGAGAGATATAGTTCCTTTTCGAGTGTTTTCTGATTCCAAATTATTTTTAGCCAGAGGCATAATTATCATCCTCTACAGATCCAGAATTTAAGTATTTATGGACTTGGGGGCAAAAGGAGGAGATAACAAAAGATGATTAAAATAGCAAGAGAATTACTAGCTGTCCCTATAGCAAATGGAATTCATGTTACTGAATGAGCTAAAAATACTCAGGGTAAGAGAGGAAAAAGTCACTGAATCATATATATATATATATATATATATATATATATATATATATATATATATATACATAATATATATATATGCGTATACAGATATATATATATATGCATATACATATATATATATGTATGTATATTACAAAACATGCAAACAAGAAAATATTTCCTTTATTTTTATCTTTTAATATGAAGGAATTGCCAACAAGGGAATAATTGTATTTTGGGACCAAAATACAGATGGACCTATGTCACTCAATTTGTAATAGGTATAGGATAAATATAGCGGCAAGAGCTATAAATGGGTATATTCTTAAGTCCCTGTGGCATGTGACCTGGGGAAAGGGAGAGAGAATGGAACTACATTGTGATTTTGACCTTTCTGTCTGAAACATGTCCAAAAACCTTTGCTCCATCACCTGCAACAAATGTTTTTGATGCTCAACTCTTTTTTTCTTATTTTTTTATTTTTTCTTAAGTTTTTTATTTACAAAACATATACATAGGTAATTTTTCAACATCGACTCTTGCAAAACCTTCTGTTCCAATTTTTTTCCCTCCTTCCACTTCCCCCTCCCCAGATGACATGTAGTCCAATACATGTTAAATATGTTAAAATATATATTAAATTCAATATATGTATACATATTTATACAGTTATCTTGCTGCACAAGAAAAATTGGATCCAGGAAAAAAAAAAACTGAGAAGGAAAACAAAATGCAAGCAAACATCAACAGAATGCATGAGAATGGTGTGTTGTGGCCCACACTCAGTTCCCACAGGCCTCTCTCTGGGTGTAGATGGCTTCCTTCATCACTGAACAATTGGAACTAGTTTGAATTATCTCACTGTTGAAGAGAGCCGCGTCAGATCAGAATTGATCATCATATAGTCTTGTTGTTGATGTGTATAATGATCTCCTAGTTCTACTCATTTCATCAGCATCAACTCATGTAAGTCTCCAGGCCTCTCTGAAATCATCCTGCTGGTCATTTCTTACAGAATAATAATATTCCATAAAATTAATACACCATAACTTATGCAGCCATTCTTCAACTGAAGGGCATCCACTCAGTTTCCAGCTTCTTGCCATTACAAAAAGGGCTGCCACAATCATTTTTGCACATGTGGGCCCCTTTCCCTCCTTTAAGATCTCTTTGGGATATAAGTCCAGTAGAAACACTGCTAAATCAAAGGGTATTATATACAGTTTGATAACTTTTGATGCTCAACTCTTTTCAATGAATTTTTGTATTTGTGATTCCAGAGGCTCAAAAGAGAATGACCTTTTAAAAAAGTCGTGTTCTTACATACATAATAGTGAAAAAAGTATGGATTTTATATTTACTTCCTGCTCTGACATTTATTATTTCTGTAATAAGTCACCTAACCTCTCGACATTTCATTACCTTATAAGAAAAATGTAATCCCTCATAGGATATATGGAATAAAAAGAACATATAGAATTTCAAGATTTACTCTTCCTGAGTTCAAATCTGGCCTCAGACACTTACTGTGTAACACCTCACAAATCACTTAACCTTTTTATGCCTTATTTTTGTCATCTGTAAAATAAACCAGAGAAATGGCAAATCATTCTAGTATTTTTTGCTTAGAAAATGTCAGATGGACATATTTGGAATGACTAAACAACAGTAATAAAATTAATAATTATGATAACTATCATTCATTATGCCATGCATAAGGATATCTAATTTAATGTCGATTCAAGATAGCCTAATTATTGCATTATAATCAATCCCCACTGAAGGGAAGGGAATGTACCTTGATTTAGTGCCTATTTTGCTCCAGACACCATACTATTTTCCTTTTACAAATACTATCACTTTGATCCTCTCAACAACTCTGTGAGGCAGGTGCTATTATTATGACAATTTTTATAGTTGAGGAAATGAGGACAAGAGAGTTTCATTTACTTTTCCAGAATCATGCAACTAAGTGTCTTAGGATTTAATTTTGCTCCTGCTCAATAAATAATTATTAAGTTCTTATCATCTGTCAGATAATGTGCTACGTATTGGGGATAAATACATACAATACATACAATAAAAACATAAAAGACAGTTCTTGCCCTATAGGAGATTATAATCCACAAATTTGGCCTTGGGGCTTCTGATTCCAGGCCTAGATCTTGTCCACTGTGCCACCAGCTGTCCCTTTGGATTTCATCATGTAGCTTATAAAACATTTTTAGAAATGCTTCTATGGAACTGACTCTCCCCTCCAATATAATTTCTGCCTAGGATGTATTTTTATGTATTGAATTAATAACATTAGTCAGGTGATGAATATATTTAATTATTATGAAGGGGAAGATGGAGCTACGAGGAGTGCAAAGTTCCCCCTACATGTACATATTTTTTTAAGAAGGGAGGAGAAATGAAAAGGAAACAAAGTGAATGCGTGTTAATTAAGGAAATTTAATTTAAAAAAATGAAAAATATGTTTTCTAGGTACTGTGAAAAGTTAAGTGTGTTGCTTGGGCTCTTATGACTTCTATCCCAGGAATACTTTGAGGCAGATCTCTGAATCAGACACAAGGGTCCTGTCCCCAGTACCATGCTATACAGCACAATTAATTAAATTATGAAGTTATTTGATGATTTGTTTTTCTGCCCCCACTTCCAAGAGATCTCAAGAAATCTGCATAGAAATCATCAGCTTTCCCTGCTGGTTTCCTCATTGGTCATTCCCTATTCAACTAATCAACAACCACTTATTTAGGGACTACTAGGACCTAACTGGCTCAGTGGATAGGGTGCTGGACCACTGGAGTTCCAAATCTAGCCTCAGGCACTTAATAGCTGAGAGATCCTGAGCAAGTCATTTAACTTCTGTTTGTTTTAATTCATTGGAGAAAGAGATGGTAAACCACTCTGGTGTCATTTATCAAGAAAACTCTATGGACAGCATTGGTGTGCAATAGTCTATGAACTCACAATGAGTCTGAAGTGACTGAACTGAACAGCAATGTGCCAGAAATCATATCATATAACTGGGGACACAAAGCCAAACATGAAACAGTCCCCGCCTTCTAGGAGTTTATTTAATATTTCTTGAAGTGATGGAAAATGATAAATGTGTACGATGAATAAGTATTTACATAATCAATACAATATTTGTTCCAATTAAATAATATTTTTTTCTTTCTATTTATTAAAGGAGGATGTATATCTCTCTATCTGTACATCTATCATCACCTTCTAAATGTTAGGGTACTGGCACAAAGCCTCATTTGCTCACTCTAGTTAAATGACTAAATTTACTGATTACAAAGGTAAAGTTCTGAAGAGAATGTTAGATGTTATCTCTAAGCAGTGAGATTTTTTTCCTGTTCTAAATTGGATAATTCTAAATTAATAAATTTTCTTCACTCCTGAAAGGATAATTTGACTATGACTAAGTTTATACAACATTCCCATAGATAATAAATATAATAAAAGTAAAGAATAATTATTACAACATTAATATAAATGTGTGTGGAAAATATGATGTGGCCTTAGTTCTCCTTGGCCTTTCTCAAGCAAAAACCTTTCATTAAGCACTTAATATATAACTACAAATAACCATGAATAAATTTGTATTTACTATTTCAAATAACATATCTGCCCCCATTAGTGTATGTATTTCTTTCTTTGCTTTTCCTATTAGCAAAGAAACTGTTGGGGAGAGAGGCTACAAAGGTTCACAGAAGTAGCATTTTCTTTCAACACTGTATAAGAGATGAAAGCACAAGAAAAGGATAATTTGGCTGACTGTTCACATAAAAATAGTGATAATATTAATGAAATAGTGTCTTTACCACTACAAATTTTTCTAATCTGAGAGACCAAGATAGAGATATAAAGATCCTCAACTGTTAGGTTCCTCACTAGGTGCTAAGTCAATACTTAACAATTCTCTAGCTCAGAGTTCCCACCTTTAGTTCACACCTTTAAAGGAGTTTACACCTTTAGACTTCTTAAAGGAGTTTACACCTTTGGAGTGTCCACAAGCCCATTCTCTGGGAGGATAAAAGGAGCCAAGAGTCAGTCTGGAAGGAGGTAGTCTGGAAGAAGTTACAGCCTACAAGAAGTCAGTCTGGAGTGAGTCAAGGGAAGGACTTCCCAGGAGAACTTCAGGGAAGTTCGAGAAGATTCAGAGCCAGGAAGAAGAGGATTCTAGATTCTACTGTGGTGCTGACTGGGGACACTTGGACAAAAGCAGATTGACAAGAACTAAAGGAAAAGCCTGCTCATGGAGATTCACAACTAGGATTGGCTTCCAGGAAACCCACAATCCCACACTCTTGGAGGCAGAGTCTGATTTATTCCCACGTCTACCTTCGCTCTGGCTGGAGGCTCCAGAAGCCTCCCAAGAAACCTGCTCCCAGAGAAAAGGATTTACAGAAAAGAAACTCCCTCCCAGAAAAGGATTATAATTGAGAGACAACAGAACATTAACACTCAGCCTTCAGAGAATAAGGAAAACATACTATGGTACACATGATGAGTATGAGGAGGAGGAGGAGGAGGAGGAGGATGATGATGATGATGATGATGATGATGATAAGAATAGTATTTGCATAGTGCTTAATAAGCTCCAGGAGCTGCTAAACCCTGTATTTGGGGGATTAAATTATGGAATCAGCACAGCAAAACATTGGCATAAATACAATTGAAGAATGTCATTTTAAAAAACTGTCATAGCAGTAATGAATTGTCCATACTCCAAATATGTCTTGTTTTCCGAGATATGTGTGTGTATCTGTTCATAAAATATAATGTTCTTTTTGGAACTTCACTTTTATAATCAGTAAAAAAGAATTCTGTAACTAGAATGGAGTGAATGAGGCTTTGTGCCAGGACACTAACATTTGTGTGTGATGAAAGTATGTATCTTCCTTGAGCAAAATATATTATAATATTATATTATACAATTAATATAACATACATACATATATGTGTGGTGTGTGTATGTGTATTTCCTCTACATGTATAGATAGGAACTCCTCTAGATATTAGTTTTTGTGTACAACTGAGGAAAAAAAATTACTTAGGAAAAATACATATTCTACTAGAGTATATATAATATAAGATTAAGTAGCAAAACTGAAAAAACAAACATCTAAATATTCTCTAGGCTTTATTTCATGATGAAGGGGGACAGTATGCTATTATATTCTGGAATTGTGCTGTTTGATACCTTGCCACATGAAGCATAGTCTCTGATTTGACCAGAAGAGTTTCAGAAAAAGAGCAAAAATGCATCTGGATGAATTTTTTTTCTCATTCTGGAAGCTATGCAGCCAGCACCTTCCAACTCCTAAAACGGACAATTATCACCACTATTGTGCAGTCTGATTCATGGGAAGAAATAAGGAGCAAGTGGTATGGCCCTTCCAAGAATAGATTTAACATTAGAAGGCCTGGATTCTAATCCTGACTCTACCATTACTCCCTGTGTGGTTTTGGGCAAAGTCAAGTGAACTTTCTCAGCTGCCTCATTGTCTATAAAAAGGAGCCAAGAATTAGATACTTCACAGGATTGTGTGAGGATAAAGTCAGATGATATGTATCAGGGTCATTAGAATCCTAAAGCGGTATGAAACTTATAGTTAGTGAGAGTAGTCCAGGGGAGCCATGATTTGTCTGAAAGGGGAACTCCCTCTGAGGCTGGATATATGCCCTATTTATGGGACAGGTACTACTGAGTACTCTTCAATGTCTCCTGCCCTGATGCTCAGTTACCAATCATCCTGGGTGAGACCTTTAAGTAACTGAGGCTCAATCAAAAGATATAATACAATTAAATAGCGTATCCCCCTGCAAAAGGCCATGACACACACATGAGTAATCCTGATTGTTGTTCTTATATATCCACTGTAGTGGTTCAAATAATTATTTCACCAGTCTCATAATAATTTTGATGGGAAAGAACAAGAGCCTCAGTAATTATCTTTTCTACACAGAACTAGTCATTGATAATGTCTATTTCATTGTTGAATGGACACACAAAAAACTTGTTTCATTTTGTTTTCTGTCTTATCTATTCTAATTTGTATATAATCAAAAGACAGAATCCTTTTTGTCTTAGACACTCAAGGAAAATAAAAAATTTGAACCAAAAACATATTAGCAAATTACAAAATCTGTCTCCCCTTCTCCAAAATATAATAAAAACTGCTCCCAAGTCAATTCTTACTCATTGTGAGTCTGTTTCTAAATAATAGCTATATCAGTAATAATTGCTAATATTTCACATCGTTAATCATCAATTATTGATTGATGATAATAATAGCTAACTTTTTATATAATTAATCATAGATTAGTTATTAATAATAACAATAAAATTAGCATTTTCTATAATTCTTTAAGATTTTTGAAGTGTGTTAATTAATTCACTGATTGTTAAATGCTTATGAAACATTGAATCATGAATTCAGACTATTCAATGAAAGGTCAGATATTGACCTTTAAAGTCAGATACAGATTCTGGCCACATAATGAGAAGTTGGGACTCACTGGAAAATACCTTGAGGTTGAGAAAGATTGAAGGCAAAAGGAAAAGGGAACTGCAGAAGATTAGATGGCTGCATAGTGTCATGGAAACAATGAATATGAACTTGGACAGATATCAAGAGATAATAAAGGATAGAAGGGGCTGATGATCCATGGTCCATGCAGTCACAAAGAATCAACCACAACTGATCAACAATGACAACAAAAGGATGTTATACAAGTTATCTCATTAGCTCTTCCCCAAAACCTTGCCAAGTAGATGCTATTATTATCCACAGATAAAGAAACTAAGCAGCTAGAGGTTAAATGATTTGCCTTGTATTTTCCATATAATAAATGACTTAAAATAGATTTGAATTCAGGACTTTTTGCCCCCAAATGCTATTCTCTATCCATTATACTATATACTAAAGGTATTGGTGGGCAATGGCCCCTCATCAGAAGGCCACTTGCCTCCTAGAGACACCTCTCTCTCATATGGTTTTCTCCCTCTTATGGCATCTAATAGTACAGGGAATGAAAACTCGGGCTAACATCTAAAGAATAATGCAGTGGATTTTTCTTATTATAATTTATTTCTGTGTTGTAGGAAATTTCATCTCCACTATATAAATGAAGACATGAAAGATCAGAGAGGTTAAATAATTCGCTCATGATCAGCTAGCTAGGAAATATCAAAGATGAGATATGAACGAGGCTCTAGGTCCAGCATGCTATCTTCTCTACACCGTGCTGCCCACTGATATAACTGTGAGCTGAAGGAAATCATTCAGTCCATGAAAGAAGAAGGCTATTTTTGCATATAAAAATAACTTCTTCACAACTTTAGCATTTTCACTTTACATATAATATATCAAATTCTGAACTCAGGATAATACGGGATCAGAGGAAAAGAACTTGGAAGAAAATGTGAAGTCACAGAGTTTCAACATCTCCGTTCTGTATATCTGTATGTACGTATGTACAGAGAGAAATATAAAAATTAGACTAGTGATGTAACTAGTCCAAGGTAATTCAGTTAGTATGCACCACAGGTGATTATTGACTTTGCTTAAACCTGTTTTACTGTTTAATCATGATTCTTAGAGTGGGGCTATCTAAATTAAATAATAAGGAAGGAAGGAAGGAAGGAAGGAAGGAAGGAAGGAAGGAAGGAAGGAAGGAAGGAAGGAAGGAAGGAAGGAAGGAAGGAAGGAAGGAAGGAAGGAAGGAAGGAAGGAAGGAAGGAAGGAAGGAAGGAAGGAAGGAAGGAAAGAAAAAAGGAAGGAAGGAAAGAAAACTTGGAATCATAAGACAATAGACATATTTTATTTTGATGAAAGTTTGAGCTTTTTTAGGCCTCATTTAGTCCTTCTAAAATGAGTATGGAAAAAATGAAGTAATATTGTATTATTTAGTTCCAAGTGCTCTTTTATAATGCTAACTTCTATAATGTTTCCCTTGATAAATTAAATTAAAGCTAATCCTCATATAATACTCTAAAATTTATAAAATACTTTACATAAATTATCCTATCTGCTGTTCATATTAACTAAGCAAGACAGGCACTATTAAGATCTTTTTAACATAACAGGAAACTGAGTCTCGGAGAAGTTAAATGGTTTATCCAGGGTAAGAATATAAATATGTCTCTGAGGTAAGATTTAATTTTTTTTCTTTCTGCTACCAAATCCAGATTTTTATCTACTTTGCAGCAACAATTACATTACCAGCTCAAGCCTGTGTGATTCTGGGAAAATGACTTTAGCCCTGTTTGCCTCAGTCTTCTCATCTATAAAATGAGTTAGACAAAGAAATAGTATATCACTCCAGTATCTTTTCGAAGAAAACCCCAACTGTGGTCATAGGAACTTGGACACGATTGGAAAATGGCTCAACAACAAATATTCAGGTGAAACAAAGAACTTTTCTTCCTAGCAAATACTCCCTTTTCTCAAATAAATTTGCCAATGAAAAGAAAAAGCTTTAAAAGCATTGATTCAATTGGTGAATACATAAAACTTCCAGAAATATGTTAACAATATCAAAAAAATAACTTCAGACTGATAATGCAACAGGAGAAAATCCCAGTGATGAGGTAAGTAAACTCAGATTTCTGGGCCAAACTGTTCCACTTAAGTAATAATTAAACAATTCCCCAAATATTGAGCCCTTAGGAAGACTGTTCTGGCTGAGAGCTTGACTGTACTGACAAATAAACTTGTTTTTCAAACTAATGAGTAAACAAAATCTGTTAAAAACCATTCATTTTGATTTCATACATTGTTCTTCCACATGCTTTATTTTCTAAGTGGAAAATATTTTTCCTTAGTTAAAAAGAGAGCATTTAATCACATTAATACAGCCCGAATGGTGAACTTATTATTTTTTAATGGAGATAATTGAGTAGGAGCTTTGTAATGTTTGAAAGGCTGAATGTGTATGAAATATTGATCTCAATGTAGTACCTATGAAATATACACTATATATAGATATATAATGTGTAAGTTTATGTAATATATAGCCACCCCTATATCTTCATATACATATATATTCATCTAATAAATATCTTTGTAATATAGATTATTAATTTAAATATACTGAAAAAGGATCCCAAGGCTTTACCAGATCACAAAGGTTTTCTATGTCACAGAAAAAATTAAGAACCTTTGGTGTAAGGGACACCATGTTGGGCTTCTAGTGAGGAGGAATTGGCCTCAGATTATGAGACCTTGGCCAAATGATCTATTCTCTCTGGGCTTCAGAATCCTCCATAAGATTCATCCATCATGTCACAGATAACTTGCAATCTGTATGGATAGAGGGCATTGCCAGACCAAGAGATTCCCAAATAGAGGATCTAATTGCATATTTCTAAGTGTGGCACCTAATATGCTTCTGACTCACAATTACAATCTACACTTAGTTTCATTTAGAAATAACAACATATTTATAAACAAATTTTATATAATTTCCTAGATTGGCTCAGCAAAGATCTTCTAATAGATCTCTGTAGTTCCATGTGATCTCTGAACTGATGTAGCAGAAAATCAATCATAACTGATGGCCAGCATTTTTCAATATAGATAAGCTGCACCTTGGATGTCTCAGACACTACCTCAGCTCTCTGCCAGAAATCTTTCTATTTTTCTTGTGCAATCCAGAGCTCATGCTCTGGCCTCTGATAGACCTACATCACATCAATGACACATGGCATCAGTGCAAGACTTTAGAAGAACTGAATACAAAGAATCGGAAAATGAGTGGATGTCCATCAACTGGGGAATGGCTGAACAAATTGTGGTAAATTAAGGTAATAGAATATTGTTGTTCTATAAAAATGATGAACAAACTGATTTTAGAAAGGCCTGGAAAGATTTACATGAAATGATGCTGAGTGAAACAAGGAGAACCAGGAATACATTATACACAACAACAGCAAGAATGTATGATCATCAAGTATGAAATACTTGATTCTTTTCAGTGGTTGAGTGATCCGAAGCAATCCCAATAGAATTCGGACAGAAAGCACTTCTTTTTCCTGATTTTTTTTCCTCTCTTTTACTCTGATTTTTCTTTCCCAACATGATTCATAAAGGAATGTGTATTAAAAATAAATTTCCTACAATAAAAATAGAATAAAATATATACTTAATATAATATAATATAATATGCTTATATTGTATTATACTTCTATTATACTTAATCCAGCGATACTTTGGGTAGATGAAATAAAATTATCATTTTATAGTCATGAAATATTTGGCCACTTTTCCTAAGAGGGGTTGACTATGCTAATCCTCAGTCCAAGTATATGGTACAAAAGATTGATCATGTTAACACTGGCCTTAGCCTCCCCCTGATAGAATAGGGTTTACTTTACAGCTCTATTCAGTCATTTAGGACTCCATGACATCTGCACACCACCAAGATCTGTTGGCCAGAAATACTTTCCCATCTGTTTCACAAAATCCTTCATGACTTCATAGGAAACAGTTGACTGCCTCCCTGAAAGGGCTTTTCTCATGCACTTCAGCAAGGCTTGGTTTCCTCCTCTATGTAAGGCCCCATGCCAAGCACTGACACTGAAGCAGCAAAAATAAGCGAGATCCAGCCCCTGCCCTCATGGAACAGAGGATCTAGAAATGGAGATCAAAATATATGTGACACGATAGAAAGAATGCTGTATTCAGACTCACAAGAATCAAAGAATTCCAATTCAGAAATTTACTCTAATTAAGGACAAATTATGTGATTTGGGGCAATGCATTTAATCTTTCTGAGCCTCCATTTCCTTATCTGTAAAATGAAAAAAGATCAGTTCACCTTTAAAATATCTTCCAACTCTAAATATAGTTTCCTTCAAGTCCCAAACAAAATCCCACCTTCTACTGGAAACTTCTCTTCTTATGGCCACCTACATGTATATAACCATCTAAGCCATTGGAGAATGTCCAGAGCCAAAGAAAATGTCCAGAACCTAAAGATGGACTCTTGTTTGTGGAACAGTGTTGCAACAAAGAGGATCTGAAAGGATCTAATGTGTAAGAAGAGTGGAAACATAGGAGTGATGGTTGTGAAAGGACATGAAATCTAAACATAAAAGTTTTTTTTTGTTTGTTTTTGTTTCGTTTTGTTTTGTTTTGTTTTGATCTTGAACTTAAATAAGAAGCTGCTGAAATTGATTGATTGGGAAAGGGGAAGCAGGAGATGTGACATGATTAGTTCTGCGCTTTAGGATTTAGGAAGATAGATCCACCAGCACTCTACTGCAATTGTGTAGGTGTGAGGTGATGAGAGCCTGCCTATACCAAAGTAGGGACAAAGTTTAATGAGAAAGGGGAGTACAGACAAGAGGTTTTTATAAAGTGAGATAGATAGACCTTGCCAATAGATTGAACATGGGGAATGAAATAATAAGGAACTCAGAATGAGTCCTAGTTTGCAAACCTGAAGGACTAGGAGAATGGCATTGTTTTCTACTCTAATAGATAACTTTGAAGGAAGGAGAGTTTAGAAGGAAAGATCATGAGTTCAATTTTGAACATGTTGAGTTTCAGATGTCTACTGGACTGTTCATTTCAACTGTGAGTTATTAGTAGCCAAATGATTGGTATAACATGATCAGAGCCAACAAAAGCAGTGACAAATTCAATAAACATATATAAACAGCAATTATGTGTAAAGCACTATGCTAGGTATTTGAAGCATATTAATAAAATATGAAGTATTATTATCTTCTTTCTACTTGGAAGAGAAGAAGTACATCTGGACTTCTAAAAAGGATGTCTAACCATATTTGTTCAAGCTTCACTCCTATGTCTATCATGATGCTGTTGGTACATAGTGAACAGAATCCAGAATAAACCTTTTCAAAACTTTTAACTTAATATGAATTAATTAAGTGATCATCAGGTATGTAATGATTTTCTACTATCTGATGAACACTACTAAATATTGGGAGAAATTCTTAAAGAGGTTAGGTCGGTGTCTGTGCTCAAAGATTTTAAATGTCATCTGGGAGATAAGTCCAGAACACAGGAAACCATAGGAAACACAAGTTTATACTAATGTGCTAAAGTCATGCAATGAATTATAAATTCTGTTGGAATTAATCAGTAAGGAATTATTTTAGTCTGTATAAGAGAAAAGGCAAGGGAGAATAGGAGCCATACTTGGTATTGTCATGAAGTAAATAATAGAAAAAAGACAGTAGAAACTACTAAGTTCCTATTTTGCTTGTCTTTTCTTCATTATGATGATGTTCAAGCATTCTATTTTGCAAAATAGGCAAATGAGAGATTTTATGGTAATCAATTGCCGTTATAATTATTAAAAAGAAAAAAAAGATAGAAAGGTGGAATGGATGAAGTGATGGATTTCAATCATAAAGATGTGGGTAAAACACCAATTAATTAGCTATATGACTGAATGAATTATTAAATCCATAACTTAGTTTTCTCCAGCTCTATATGTATCAGCCTATGATCTAGTGGGTTAATCTACTGGGATTCATGAGGAGTTGGCGATATTCTGTCATACCATGAGTCAAAGATTAGACACTGAATTAATTCTAGGTAATCAAGAAATATGTCATAATTTTATCTTTGTTCTATGGTAGCTAGGTGGAGCAAAGGATAGAGTGCTAGATGTGGAATCAGGAAGGTTTATCTTTGTGAGTTCCAATCTGGCCCAGATGTTCTGTATGACCCTAAAATAATAAACTTAACACTGTTTGCCTCAGTTCCTCATCTGTAAATGAGTTGGAGAAATATATGGAGAACCAATCTAGTTTCTCTACCAAGGAAGTCTCAAATGGGGTCACAAAGAGTCAGATACAACTAAAACATGACTGAACAATATTTTTTGTTCTACTGAGAAGATAAATGCTATTCACGTTTTTGAGTTCTTTTATCTTCTTGGATCTAATTCACTTTACAAACACAAAGTGCCTTAGCTTCATAATCAGCAGAGAAAGTAGCATTATTAAGGATCTGAGAGATTTACATTATAAGTAATAAAAGTTAACCTCACAGCTGGATTTTTAGAAGAAAGAAAAAACTATACTTCTTGCATTGGGAAATAGAGTGTTTCTAAAAGTTCAAATACTTCAATCAAACTAGACTACAACATCCACTATTTTTCCCCCCACAGATGAAAGACCCAAATAAAGCAAGCTTTAAAAAAATCAAAGTACAATAAAGGTCTCTGATCCAAAGCATCTTCAATCACAGCCTCTTATACGGCTCTGTCATTTAATTTCACCATTCTCCACTCCAGTGCTTTTGACCTTCGGCAAACAATAATGCCAATGACTTTTACAGTTATTTGCCCCATTGTGTCACTGTAATTGAGTTCACCTACAGACCTGTTTGACATTGTATTAATAATTGTTTATTTCTGATTTTTTTATAGTCATAGCAATAAGTCCTTTTAAAATTTAACCAAGGAGTTAAAAAGATAAATCAATTAATAACAAAGCATTATGAATGATATTGAATCTCCTAATATTACTGTAACAATCTTAATTTACTTTTACTATTTACATCTGAAAATACAAATTATACACTTATTATGTATATATGTATACAGACGTACACATGCATACACACATTATATATATATACACACACACACAGAAAGAGAAAGAGAGAGAGAGAGAGAGAGAGAGAGAGAGAGAAAGAGAGAGAGAGAAGAGAGAGAGAAAGAGAGAGAGAGAAAGAGAGAGAGAAAGAGAGAGAGAAGAGAGAGAGAAAGAGAGAGAGAAAGAGAGAGAGGAGAGAGAGAGAGAGAGAGAAAGAGAGAGAGAGAAAGAGAGAGAGAGAGAGAGAGAGAGAGAGAGAGAGAGAGAGAGAGAGAGAGAGAGAGAGAGATGATATATTTCAAGGCTCAGATTCAGAAAAAAATACCCAAAGTCAATGTGAATTATATTTTGAAATATTTTTATTAATAACTCTCACATATATTTTTCTCTACATGCCTCTCATTACCTCACTCATAAAACTTCTTATAATAGAGAACTTTTAAAAGAAGACAAAAATAAAAAAAACAAACAAACAAAGGTGGTCTACACAAAGCACACTCCACACTTTTGGATCGTGGCCAATGAAAAGAAAATGAATTCTAGATGACTCAGATTTTTCTTCTTTTGGACTCAGCTCAGTGATTATAAATTCACAATATTTGCTTTTATTTATTTTCCAATTGCTATTCTTTCCATTTCCATTATGCTACTGGGTATGTTGTTTTGCTCTTTCTATTTCACTCTACGTAAGTTCATATTAGTCTTTCTTTGTTTTTCTGCCTTCATCACGTTTGTCATTTCTTATAGCATAATAATGTTCTATAATATTCTGAAAGTACAACTTATTTAGCCTTTCCTCAGTCAATGAGCATCTGTTTCCCCAAGTTCTTCACACACACACACACACACACACACACACACACACACACACACACATACACACACATACATTTTTAAATGCACGTGACTTTAAAATCATTCAGATTTTTACTCTTCAAAGCACGATATGGGAATTTCTTGGCAAAGATCCTAGAATGGTTTGTCTTTTCCTTCTCTAGCTCCTTTTGCAGGTGAGGAGACTAAGACAAAGAGTTCAATGATAGCAAATAAGTGTCTGAGGCTACATTTGAACTTGGGAAGTTTAGTCTATCTGTCTACAGGCCTGCTGTGCCAGCTAACTGCCCTGCATACATTTGACATATAGACAGATAGATAGATGCTTTGATTCAAAAGATCAACAGTAACTAATGAAAATTGGGGCAATCATTCAAATTACAAAAGGATCATTAATTTTATTACAAGGGATATATAATTTCATTGATAAAGACAACTCCCAAATTAGAAATTTTCCCCCTGTCAATGCTGTTTGCCACCTTCTTTGCAACTTAGGCTTAGGGTACTTTCTAGAGAACTAAAAGATTAAGTACCTTCTCAGGATCACACAGCCAGTAAGTTCCCCATGGGATCCCAGGTCTTTTTGCATTTTCAGGATAACTTCCCCATACTGGATTTCTCAACTGATTTTAACTGTATTACCATGGATCTCTATTTAGTTTGTGTCATTGTATGTGCTTCCATATAGTTAACTTCTTAAGAGAGGAGTTGATGGACAGGCACTTAACTGCAGAATTAGAAGTAAATTTTAAAAATCAATCAGAAATGAAGATTAAAATGTCTCTGACCTTATAATTCAATCATAATTTAATTCAGTGGGAAGTAATGACTATATTATTTTAAATGTCTTTCCACCTTTTGGGAGCATGACTAAAAAAAGAAGATTTATCTCATTCTTAAAATTATAATCAGAAAACCATCCCATTCACCCCATTTTAAGCTCATCATCTCAGAAAGTCACATACACAACAATTCTCTATGCTTATTATCACCTTAGCTTTACGATATTAGAGAGAAAGATTACTCTGTGATTCTAGCATTCTTCTCATATTCTCAATATTGTTTTTTTATATCACCTTTCATTTTCCAAATAGATCAATGTGTTATTGAGTTCCCTAAAACACAACAAAATTACTTTGAGGGTCTTGGAGTTAGAAGGAGCCTAGAAGCCAACGTATGCTACTCATATATAAACAAAAATCCTCACTAAAATATAACTAGTGTCTATCTAGCCTTTTTAAAAGGGCTCCAAGGGCTCCAGTGTTGGTGATCCCACTATTTCTAGTGGAAGTCTATTTTACTTTGAGATAATTGTTTGGTTTTTATGCACACACATATTTGTACATATATATAAGCATATTTGCATATTCTTAATATATATGTATATATATATTATGTATATAAACATATATGTGATTGTATAAATATGCATAATTGAAGCATATATAAATATGTATATATACATATATGTATGTATATATATGTGAATATATACAGTTCTAGCAACAGGGACTACACTAATATAAATCAGCTCTTTCTCTGCAACTTATATCCTTAGAGAGTAGAGTAGAACAGAGGGGTCAAACATTTTATGTGACCCGTGGTAAGAATGGGATTAAAATTTAATTGGGAAATATTTTTTTAAGAAATAAAAAAAATATATAACATTGTATATCATAGATTTTGTTTTAGTTCTGCTGTGCTTTGGTTTGATTTTATGGTTTTCAAAGTAATTATTCAGGCAAGAATCTATTTCTGTTTGAGTTTGAAACCACTGGCCTAAAGCACTGACTTGCCCATGATGCCATAGGCATTTCAGTGATGAAATTGATGAAATAGGGACCCAAGTCTTCCTGTCAGAGGTCAGCTCTCTAGCCATTATACCATGTTACTTTTCATTAACAAAAGCACATGTGCAAATGCATGAGCATAATAACATATATATGTCCAAAGGCTCTTCTTTAGCCCTACAAGTCTCCAGCCCTAAATCTTCTAAAACAAGAAGAAAGATAAATTCATTCTCTCCCTCCAACTCTATTCTTTTGGACTTAAAGAACAATGGAAAGGAATCAAGTTACATAGAAATAAGAAAACCCTTGCCTGAATTGCCTGAATTTAAGTAATATGGTCCTGATTTGATAGGGTTGGTATTTTGTTCAGGGTATGCATAGATAAATATTTATTTATATTAAAAGATCATTAATTTACAGGATCATGAATAAAGAAACAGCAAGATGTGGGACAGAGATGACAAACATCTCCTATAGGTCTACCCAGTCCACAACAATCCTTAAGGCAACTTGAAGCAAATTAAAATGTACTCAGGAAATATTTAACAAAATAAATAAAAATGCAATAAAACAGGTTATATTAATATTTGGTTTTTAAGTCACTATACAACCTGCAGAAAACCTTAAGTACAGTTAGTGACTTCTGTTTCTATTTGAATTTTTCATCACTGAGGTCTGAAGATTTATCCATGCCTATGAAATATACTAGGTAATGAAGGCCTTTGAATGGCAAAAAGAGCATTTTTGTATGTGATTCTGGACACAATAAGGAGTTCCTGGGGTTCATTGAGTAGAAAAAGTGACATGATTAAATCCTCACTCTATAAAAATCCCTTTGGTGGCTGACTGGAGGATAGAATGGAGTGAAGAGAGACTTGAGGAAGGCAGATGAACCAGCAACCTCTTGCAGTATTCTGTGAGATGATGACAGCTTGCTTGAGTGATGGCAGAGGTAGAGGTAATATTCAAGAGATGCCATAAAGGTAAGGATGTCAAAGAAACTGTCAACATTCAAAGTCATTTGTTAACAAAGCCAAACTGTTAACATTCAAAGATTCAACTAGTTTCTCTCAAAAATTCTTTTCAAAGAAGTAATCTGAGGCAGAGGCTAAGATGGGCTCTTTCTCTTCTAGATCACTAAACACATAAAAAGACGGGGATCTTTAAGGCTGGGAGCCACATTTGGGTTTCCAGTAAGTTATTTTCCCACCCTATAAAATATGACACAAATAGATCACAGGGAATCATTTCCCCACTAATGCATTGTTTGGGGATTTACTAACTTTGGCTAATAATCTGCAGCCATGTGGATGCTGCACAATCTAAACCCTGCCTAAGCAACCACCATAATTTGTTCCTTGATTTATTGAGCACTCAGCTGGCAGCCCTTCAAGCTTCCATGCATATATGGGCAATTGGGGCATCAGTGATGAAGTGCTGTTGACAGAACTATGGCCTGTGGAAACAGGATGGCTATAATAAGGAATCAGGGTAAGTCAGACAGCTGTATCAATGGTTATTCTCTGCCTTGATATTTCAAAATGTCAACTCACTATCAAAGACTGTCATGAAAGAAAAATAAAACTTTGGGGGAAAGGAAAGAGATTACATTGCAGTCCATGATCTTTTAAAAACAACTTTGATTTTTTAAAAATCCTTAATCGCAAACAGAAAATACACAAATCATTTGTTCTGTTACTTAGTAGATAAAAAGGATGACTTCACAAAATGTTGAATGTCATGCTATCAATCTTATTCTCAAGTTATTATTTATTCTTTTTTCTCAGATCATCTATAAAAGGCTGTATGAAGAAATTAGTATCCCAGGGAAACTTAGAAATGGAGTATTAAAACCATAATATATCTCCCCAGTTCTTAGCAAAATGTTTGACATAGAGTCAGAACTTACTAAATGTTTGTTGATTTTGTGCTACTTTTTTAGATGACTAAGGAATGAATCCCTTCCAAGCACAGGAGACAAAATTGCTGTCCATCCGTATCTTGATAATGTTTTGATGAGATCATTGCTTAAAAAGAGGCCAAACAAATCTTTGCCTCTTTTTTTCTGTGCATATTATCAACACATTCCCTGTATAGCTCCATTCCAAGGGATCAACTGTATTTATATATATATATATATATATATATATATATGCACATAAATAATACATATTTACATATATATATACACATAATGCTAATTATTTAATAAAATTCAATTGTGTAAATATATATGCTAGTTATACATTTCATATATATATATATATATATACACACATACATTTCATAAGTCCTGAAATTAGACAGAAAAACAATAACCCAATAGCATGAAATAGAAGATTAATATGCAATAAAGAAAACAAATATAAGCAAAACAAGGAAATTATACATTATAATCAAGAATTCTCTAATGTATAAATGGTCCTTCCCAATCCCTTCTATTCATCCTAAACTACTCTCTCTAAATTAGTTTCACTGGTCTGTAGAAAATATGAATCTATATAATGAAAATATCATTTCATTCTCTCCTTGAGTGAGAATCACAGATTTCCTGTGATGGTCTTATTCCAGAGAATGAGGGGGGGGGGAAATCAGTCCTGCTCCTGATAATTTAGCTTTGGCAGGTTAATGTAATAGGATGGCCAAGCTCAGCCTTTAAGAGACTGGTACATTTGTGGTTGCATATGAAAATACAAAGAAATCATTAAATATTGTTATATTCCATGACAGGCTCGATGATTGTGTTGAAAATTTAATCAGGTTTCCTTGTCAGTCTAATAACAAGAATTTTAACATGCTCATGCCAAAACGTCAGTGGAGTATAATATTACATTCAACAAATAGAATAAAGTTAGATTTGAATTCTTTGCTTTCAGAATCATCCCCCCACATACATGTATGCATATATAAATGCGCATGTATATATATATATATATATATATATATATATGTATTATATGAATAGTCATATAGTTTCTTGTTTCTGCTTTATCTGCATTGTAAAGAAATTTATAAAATCATAAATTCACAAAATTTATATTTTAAAAGAAAGATTAAAAAAACTATCTATCTTTAAAATTCTTGAACTTTCATTTTTATATTTTTTAATGTGCCTTGAACATTTAACTTACCCAACAGCATTGCATTTGCTGCTAATGAAAAGAGAGCAGGCTGTACAAATCTTCTTAAGCCTCCTGTGGCAAGAAAACTATTACAGAAATGAATAGAAGAATATCCCTCGAGGTTTTCTCTGTTGCTTGCTTGTTTTAAAAAAGGCAGTTAGGATCCCATTGAGAAGTGTCAAAGCTAAATAAACCCGTGGCATTTGGGTTGATATCCTTGGGCAGTCGGTCAGTCCTTTATAAGGGGAATGAGTCAACTTTGTCCAAGAACCAATAAGTGCAGACTACCAGAGCCTAGCTAAAATCCACTGACAGAAGGAACAGTTTGCTCTTGAAGATTAGCATGGGATGATGGTCAAGGAGAGGTATAGTTAGTGGATGAGCCTTATAAAATCACATCAAATTTGTGTATCTGTAGCTTTATAGGTTAACAAGACTATTGTGCTACAGTGGACTAAAGCCATTAGGAACATAATACCTTCTTCCACCTTAAGGTTCTTGGCTGTCATGACTGATCAAAAGGACACATTGGTTCTACCATGCAAAAGACTTTCTTTCCCAGAACCCAAATTTGAGGGTTCCCAAGTAATAACAGTTTCCAAGTGTGATTTTAAAAAGTGGTAGCTTCTCTTTTGCAGGGTCTTCACACTGGGGAAGAGTAAATCATTCACTTTTGTCTTTGTATTCCCAGTATTTAGCAAAGTGCCTGGAACAAATGTTTGTTGGTGATTGATTGAGCTCAGAATCCCAGGCTGTTGTCTGTGAGGAGGAACTTTGAGAGATGATCGAAGTCAATGGTTTCAAACTCCAATATCATGTTTATTGATTGTCACTAAACACTCTAATCCAAGTATATCTCTCTCTTCACGATGACTGGTTAACTTAGATGCATGTGCTTCATATGTAATATATCTTGGGGAGGGGACTTGGATCAAGCTCAATAGGACCATAGTCAATTTTTGACATCCCAGAAATATAATTTGACAGTCCTGTCAAAAGTTCTAGTCTTGATACTTTAAGAGACTTGGCTTTGAATCTCATTTTCCACGGGCTCAAGTTGTGCAATTATTGGCAAAGTATTTGGTCACAGAAGCCATAGATAAGGTACACAAACTCTCAAAGCCTCAGTTTTCTCCTTTATAAAATAGGAATAATAATACTCATACTATCTACCTCACAGAATTGTTATGAGGAAGACCACTTTGAATTTAACACCATCACTTACAATACTTTTTTTTTTTTTAAACGACCCTATGAATTCCATCGGCAGAGAAAACTTCCAATGGAGATTCTTTAATTAATACAAATATGCAATTTTGAGTAGATTCAGTTGCCCTGAAAGTTAAATGCCTTGTCAAGGATCATAAAATTAATTTATGTCAGAGACAGAATTTAAATTCCATCTTTCTAATATGATTTCAGAATTATAGGCTTTATTTCATCATTCATTTCTTAGTAAGCCTTAAGCAAGAACCTTTAATGTGGACTCTCTGGTTCCCCACACACCCCCATCTCCACAAGAGGTCCATACACAGATTTCAGTGAATCTATGAGTAGATAAGAAAAATTCACTTTATTTTCACTTTCTGCTTGATGAAAGTTAGCATTTCTTATAATTAGGAGTTTTAAGAAAAAGCCAAAATTCTAAGGACACCATAGCTTTCACTACCCTGCCAAAGGGGTCTATTAAAAAAGTTAGAATCTTAAAATGTTTTTAAAATATTAGTCATTATTATATTCTATTTTTTATTGAAAATGAAGCCACTTTATTATAAATTTTTTGACAGTATATATGCATGAGTAATTTTTTTAGAACATTATCCCTTGTAATCATTTTTCCAAATTATCCCCTCCCTCCCTCTACTCCCTCCCCTAGATGACAGGCAATGCCATACATTTTACATGTGTTACAGTATAACCTAGATACAATATATGTGTGTAAATCCAATTTTCTTGTTGCACGTTAAGTATTAGATTCCGAAGGTATAAGTTACCTGGGTAGATAGACAGTAGTGCTAACAGTTTACATTCACTTCCCAGTGTTCCTTCTCTGGGTGTAGTTGTTTCTGTCCATCATTGATCAACTGGAAGTGAGTTGGATCTTCTTTATGTTGAAGATATCCACTTCCATCAGAATACATCCTCATACAGTATTATTGTTGAAGTGTATAGTGATCTTCTGGTTCTGCTCATTTCACTCAGCAACAGTTGATGTAAGTCTTTCCAAACCTCTCTGTATTCGTCCTACTGGTCATTTCTTACAGAGCAATAATATTCCATAACCTTCATATACGATAATTTACCCAACCATTCTCCAATTGATGGACATCCATTCATCTTCTAGTTTCTAGTCACTACAAAAAGAGCTGCCACAAACATTTTGGCACACACAGGTCCCTTTCCGCTCTTTAGTATTTCTTTGGGATATAAGCCCAATAGCAACACTGCTGGGTCAAAGGGTATGCACAGTTTGATAACTTTTTGGGCATAATTCCAGATTGCTCTCCAGAATGGCTGCATTCTTTCACAACTCCACCAAAAATGCATCAGTGTCCCAGTTTTCCCACATCCCCTCCAACATTCATCATTATTTGTTCCTGTCATCTTAGCCAATCTGACAGGTATGTAGTGGTATCTCAGAGTTGTCTTAATTTGCATTTCTCTGATCAGTAGTGATTTGGAACACTCTTTCATATGAGTGGATATAATTTCAATTTCATCATCTGAGAATTGTCTGTTCATATCCTTTGACCATTTATCAATTGGAGAATGGTTTGATTTTTTATAAATTAGGGTCAGTTCTCTATATATTTTGGAAATGAGACTTTTTTCAGAACCTTTAACTGTAAAAATATTTTCCCAATTTGTTACTTCCCTTCTATTCTTGTTTGCATTAGTATTGTTTGTACAGAAACTTTTTAGTTTAATATAATCAAAATCTTCTATTTTGTGATCAATAATGATCTCTAGTTCTCCTCTGGTCATAAATTCCTTCCTCCTCCACAGGTCTGAGAGGTAGACTATTCTCTGTTCCTCTAATCTATTTATGATCTCATTCTTTATGCCTAAGTCATGGACCAATTTTGATCTTATCTTGGTATATGGTGTTAAGTGTGGATCCATATCTAATTTCTGCCATACTAATTTCCAGTTTTCCCAACAGTTTTTTTTTCAAATAATGAATTTTTATCCCTAATGTTGGTATCTTTGGGTTTGTCAAAGACTAGATTGCTCTAGATGTACCCTTTTTTGTCCTTTGTACCTAATCTGTTCCACTGATCAACTGGTCTATTTCTTAGCCAATACCAAATGGTTTTGATGACTGCTACTATATAATATAGCTTTAGATCAGGTACACCTAGACCACCTTCTTCTGACTTTTTTTTCCATTAGTTCCCTTGCAATTCTTGACTTTTTATTCTTCCATATGAATTTTGTTGTTATTTTTTCTAGGTCATTAAAATAGTTTCTTGGGAGTCTGATTGGTATAGCACTAAATAAGTAGATTAGTTTGGGGAGTATTGTCATCTTTATTATATTCACTTGGCCTATCCAAGAGCACTGAATGTCTTTCCAATTATTTAAATCTGACTTTATTTTTGTGGCAAGTGTTTTGTAATTTTGCTCATATAATTCCTGACTTTTCTTTGGTAGATGGATTCCCAAATATTTTACATTATTATATTCTAAGAATAATAATTATAATCTAATATTTCGAGTTAAATTTTGAAAATTTAAAAGGATACAATCAACAATTTGGGTCTATCATAACCCCACTATTTCACTTTGTATCTGCACTCATTTAATTTGAGAATGAATTAAGTCAATCAATGAATATTTGTCAAATGTGAAATGCATTTATAACACTTTTTAGATGCTGAGAGCTTACAGACCAGAGAAAAGATACATTATTTTTCTTTCAAGGAGTTTCAAATGTTCTTAAAATAAATGAATTAAATTATATCTATTTAGTACTTCCACTAAAGTACTGATCTGATGTTTCTTTGAGGCATGGGGAGGACAATAGATTTTTAGTGTTTCTTTGAGTAGGAAGCAAACATTGAGTTTAAAAGAATAAGAAAGGTCTCAGTGACAGGACTTTAGCTTTTAATCCAAAAATAATCCAATCTATATTGTAAGATTTCATCACTAAGTAAATAGCATGTGCATATGGAGGTGAGGTAATGGTTACATAGGTGTACATATGATGGAAGAGGAGTACTATAGAAAATTGGAAGACATAGTTGATCTCTACAAGAAAAAAAATATTATCACCAACATTTTAACTTCTTTCTCTATGGGGTCCATTCACTTTCCTAATCACAGATTTCCAATTTGGCATCTTATGTATGTTCTTACATGAAAAATATTTTTAATAACAAGTTGCTTCAAAACTTGTGCATTAATTAAACAAAATCATTACCAATTGGTTTTTACTGTGCACTTATATCACTAAATAGCTTGACATGCTAGTGGATGGATTGTCAGCACATGAGAGATGTGATTGGAATCTTAACCTTCGTTATTAAAGACAGAAATTCAGACAGGCTAAAATATAGAATATTACATTATTAGTTTTATATTCTCTGTATTGGCTACATTTCCATATTGGTAAATGTTGGAATGCTTGCAAAAATAAATAATATCATCATAATGATAATAAAATTTACAACAACAGGACTAAAAGAACGCATCTGCTTTGTACTCTTCCCTAGCAACTTACTTTCCTTACCTCTTTGTGATTTAATATAAAAAAGAAATGCATATATCATTATTTGTCAAATAATATGGCTTTTGAAAAAGATGTCTAAACTGGACATGGTAACAGCAGATAAAGGATAAGGAAGAAAAGAAAAAAAAACTGAATTGAGGAATGATCAAAGTTAAGCAAAATAAAACATGCTTATTTTATATAATAACATGTTTTAAATGATAGATAATGTGATTTCTCTCTTTCCCTTTTCTCTGTTTTTATCTTTTTGACTCTGACTCTATCCCTGTATATTTTTTCTCCGAAAAGCAGAATAGTATATATTTATATAGTACATACTTCTGAATATAATGAAATCTACCTGCTATAATATTACAACTTTCCAAATTTTAAGGGCCATATAAGATGTTTTTAATTGAGTTATTGAGATAAGCATCTCACAGGATGGAAAGGCCCCTTTGAGGGAAGTGAAAATCTAGGAGATTACAGCCTCATCAATGTTTCAAGCTTGTGAAAATGCCTTACAAGTCTTCAACAACAAAAGCAACAAAACATTGTGTGACCCAGGCCTTTGACAAGGCAAATTCTAGAGAACTAGAAATAAATTTTCTTAAGTATTTATGTGCCATATACTGATATTCATTGGCAACTAGTTGGCACTATTGTTAGTTTGCCAGACGTAGAGGTAGGGAGATCCCTAGCCTCAGATACTTACTAGATATATGACCCTGAGCAAATTACAACCTTGTTGACCTCAGTTTCTCCAACTGTAAAATGAGTGGGAGAGGGAAATGGCAAACAGCAGTATCTTTGCCAAGAAAATTCTCAAAAGGGTTGCAAAGTCAAACATGCCTGAAAAATGTCTCAACAGCAACAATGGGATCATTTCTGAGAGCCAGAAAAGAATATTTAGGAGGATTTCTTTTTCCCAGAGAGACCTAACTCTCTGCTCCAAAATATTTGTTTTCCATATCCCTCAATGAAGACTTTCAGTGTGTAAGAAATCATTATTACAGGAGGATGTCTTCGTTACTTGCTGACTTTATGTTCTTTTATGACATTACAAAATACTATGATGATCAAAGCTGACAACTCTATGGCATCCCATCCATGCAGTGATGAGCTGTCTTCAACTGCCTCCTCATATTAATTTGCTTCTGTCTTTCCCACTAATGGAAACATTTGTAAAGGTCATATGAAACAAAAATATTTTTTTCAGAAAAGCAAATCTGCAGGAACAGAACTAGGAGTGCATCTTTCACTCTTAAGAGGACTCTCAAAGTCAATACCTGTCTAGTCTTTTATATATGATTATATGTCGATATCTGCTGATGCAACATTAATAAGTATGCTTTGTATGGCTTACTTTAAGGAAGAAAAAAAAAACTTCAAAAAATAAATCAGGGTGCTTCCAAAGTAAAATAAACAGATTTCTTAAATGATATAATGTAATAAACTATTTTTCTAAAACAATTTACTGATTATATTTGAAAAATTTAATTTCCAAATATATTCTTCCTTCCTTTACTTTTCAGTTATCTTGAATACAACAGAGGATAAAATAGCAACACAGCCGAACTAGCTAACACATAACAAAATTTGATAATGTGCACAATAAGACACATCCAGAATCCCAAACTTCTATAAACTAAGGAAGTGCATTTTCCACTTTTTTATTCAATGCCAAGTTTGAATATCTTGATTCCATAGCATTTTCAGTTTTCTTTTTTTCTAATTTCCATTTGCATTACATATATATGTTATAAATATATATTATATGTGCATGGGAGGTGTACAAAGTCTCCATGTATGTATATGTGTGGTGCATTTCTGACTGCTTACTCCATTATACATGAGTTCATATAGTCATCCTTTGCTTCTCCAACTAACTTTCACAGATCTTGAACCAGATATTCAATAAACATCTTAAAATCAACATGTACAAAGTCAAATTTGTCTTTTCCTTCCAAACCTTCTTCACCTCCTATCTCTTCCCTATTACTAACAAGGGCTATACCATTTGCCTAACCCTCAGGCTCACAACATTAAGTGGCACCTTTGACACCATTTTTTACTGCCCAATCCATATTCAGTCTCTTGACAAAGCCTGTCAGCTTCACTATTGCTGTATTTCTCAAGGAGGTCTCCTTGTCTGACACTGACATCTCTTTAGTACAGGCTCTCATTACCTCCCACTTAGACTATTCTAATGGCCTGATAGTGCATCTGCCTGCCTTAAGTCTTTCCAATTCAACCTCCATTCAACCAAGCAAAGAAATTTTCCTAAAGCTCTGGTCTGCTCATATTATCCCTCTATTGAATAAACTCCACAGGTTCCCTGTTGCTTTTATCATTAAAAACCCTTCATAAATTAGTCATCTCTTACCTTTTCAATCTATTTATACCTTACTTCTCACCATGGATCCTTCACATTTGTGACATTGGCCACCTTGCTTTTCCATGAAGATTTTCTTCTCCTGGCTCTGGCCATTTTCTAGCTGACCCCATGCCTGGAATGGTCTCTTTTCTCATGTCTATTTCCTACTTTGAATAGCTTCCTTTTTGTCCCATCTAAAATATTCATCTTTTATATAAGAAACCTTTCCCAATTCTAGTGCCATCTCATTGTTAATTATCTCCAATGTGTCTTATGTTTTTACCTATTAATTTGCTTGTTGTCTCTTTCATTAGACTGTCAGTTCCTTGCGAGCAGGAATTTCCTATTGTCTCTATTTATATTCCCAACACTAAGCAAACGGCTTAGTATATAATAGGAACTTAATGAATGTTTACTGACTAGTAAAATGACTTCTTAAAGTCACCATTCCTTTTTTCCCAAAAATGATGAGCTTTTATTTTATTTTTAAAATTTTTTTATTAATTTTTTTTGTATTTACAAGACATATGCATAGGAAATTTTTCAACATTGATCCTTGCAAAACATTCTGTTCCAACTTTTCCCTCCTTGCCCCCATCCCCTCCTCCACATGGCAGGTAGTCCAATACATGTTACATATGTTAAAATACATGTTAAATCCAATATATTATACATATTTATCCAGTTACCTTGCTGCACAAGAAAAATTGGATCTAGAAAAAAAATCTGAGAAGGAAAACAAAATGCAAGCAAACATCAACAGAAAGCATGAAAATATGGAAACTCAGTTCCCACAGTTCTCTCTCTGGGTGTAAATGGCTTTCTTCATCGCTGAACAATTGGAACTGGTTTGAATCATTTCATTGTTGAAGAGATCCACATCCAGCAGAATTGATCATTGTATAGTCTTATTGTTGCCGGTATAATGATCTCCTGGTTCTGCTCAATTCATTTAGCATCAGATCTCTAAAATCTCTAAAATCATACCATTGGTCATTTCTTACAGAACAATAATATTCCTTAACATTCATATACCCATAATTTATTCAGCCATTCTCCAATTGATGGACATCCATTCAGTTTCCAGTTTGTAGTCTTCATAAAAAAGGGCTGCCACAAACATTTTTGCACATGTGGGTCCCTTTCCCTCCTTTAAGATCTCTTTGGGATATATTCCCAGTAGAAACACTGCTGGGTCAAAGGGTATGCAAAATTTGATTACTTTTTGAACATAGTTCCAAACTGTTCTCCAGAATGGTTGGATCCATTCACAATTCCACCAATAATGTATTAGTGGTCCAGTCTTCCTACATCTCCTCCAACATTCATCATTATCTTTTCCTGTCATCTTAGCCAATCTGAGAGGTGTGTAGTGATACCTCAGAGTTGTCTTAATTTGTATTTCTCTGATCAACATTGTTTTGGAGCACCTTTTCATATGACTAGAAATAGTTTTCTTCATCTGAAAATTGGCTGTTCATATCCTTTGGATAGTCACTATTTCTCATAGCCTAATAATGTTCATTTTTATTACTACACCACAATATATTCAGCCTTTTCCTTGTGTATAGGATTGTGTTTTTCCCTTTGCTATAACAAAATGGTCTTATAAAATTTTGATGTGTAGGGAACCATTTCTTTTAGTCATTCATTCCTTTGGGGACATAACATAGTAGTGTCAGTTAAAGAGTATGTATATTTGAATAACTTTCTTAGCTTAATTCCAAATTTAAGCTGAATATTCTTTCTCAGTATTAAAGACAGTACTTTCTTCTTCCCCAGATATTTCCCTCCAGAGCAGAAAAAGAAAAATTTTTACAATAACTTTTTTCAGACAAAGGCCTAGCTAACTCAGTTTGAAGCAGTTCTCTTCAGTAACTGGCACCCTTAGCAACCTGAACTGCTTAGACAAATTGATTGCTTCATTCTGGCCACCCAAGGGTAGACACTGACCACTTGCACTTCATTTACAGCCACACTCTAGCAGAAGTTTATAGATAAAACACATATTCTTTAGCCTAATCCTAAAGTTATATAAAATAGAGAAATAAACATAAACATAATTTCTCAGACAATGAACAAATCACAGATATTGCAGGAATGGAAATCCACAGAGAATAAGGTTCTGTAGAAACCTCTCCTATACAAAAACTTCTCTGACAAGGGTAACCATGAGTACCACACATTACTGATATTTATAGATATAGTCTGAAGCTACCCATTAATGATAGAGGCAAAAGCCAGTGGAGCCCATTGGTTTATTTGAGAGAAATCTTTCATATTTCCTGTCTTTTACTTACTGGGGTATTCAAGCTGTGCCAGCTGAGTTCCTTGTCCTGCTGATATCTTCTGGTCACATGTTTTTAAGACTCTCTACTTCTTCTACAACTCTAGCTTTTTGATGGTTATAAGAAGCTATTATCTCTTTCTCCAGTCCTTAGCATAATCTATTGAAAAATCAAAGCTCTTTATTTTGAAAGAAATACTTAGATTATCTGTCATAGTTTAGATTTTTGCCCACCTTCTGTTTTCTAGACATTTTTGCACCCTCTGGCTACCCAATCCTCCTCACTTCTCTGAGAAGGTGGAGTGAAAAGAATACAGGAAGTAAAGGCAGAAAAACCAAGAGTCCCAGTTTTGCCACTATTCCTAGTTAAGTGACTTTGGAAAAAGTACTTACACTCCCTGGGCCTCAGTTCCCTCCTCTGTAAAATGAGGGTGCTGATAGTGTTTAAGATCACTTCCAGTTCTAGAGTTCTGATGATATAATATTTTGTTGGCTTCCCATCCTGATTTTAAATGCCTGAAAGTGATTTTTACTAAGACTTCTCTCCTTGGCTCTTTCCTAGACACCTCCCTTTGAAATATTATCAACTTTGGCAATTTCAGCCAATTCTTTATTTACCTCCAAATATATGATTCTCTGTAAAGGGCAGGAACTCAGCATGATTGATTTAATCCTACAAGAAGGTGTTAACTCAGTGGAATTGATAAGACAATGGTTATCTAGTTTAGCATGTGAGCTCTCTAGGTCTGTATGATTGATTTAATCTTACAACAAATAATGGTTCCCTAGTGATATAATGATTGGTTTATACTCAGTAAACTGTAATAATGTAATTGTAATAGAGTATATAACCTGGGACAAACTCAGCCAGAGACAGATGTCAAGATAGAGACCCTGGAGTTGGCTCTCCTGCCTCCTGCACTGAAACCAAGACCCATTGCAGACGGTCTCCAGAAAGCTAGCTGGGCCCCAGGCAAAGGAGAGAGACTGTGAAGAAGATAATAAAGACTTTGGACTTTATCCCTGACTATTCTCATGGTGTTTACTCTGCTAAAAACAAGGCTGGTCCCAAGACCTGCAGAAAGCAGTTTTCAAATCTATAATCCGAGCTGTGATGTTACTCTTGAATGCTAATCTTGAACTTTACCTGTAAGTACTATTGCAATTTTGTTTTCAACTTGTCTAAAATTAAGGTGATTTTTTCCCCCCAAACATGAAACTCATTTTAACTTCATCATTTCTATCACTATCTCTGCCATTCATTCAATCTTGCATACTTAAAGCTTTGGTGCTCTCATTATCTCTGTTGTCTTAATTGACTCTCTCATATCCAGTCAATTCCTAAGTCCTATTTATTCTAAATTTTTAGTATTTCCAGTAGCTGTCCTATTATTCCATTTCTGTTTCCAATATCCTTGTACAGATCTTCAATTGTATTTTTCTGACTGTGATTGCCCCTCAACTATTCCAGAAATTCCTCTATCTTCCAATCCAACTTTCAAAATACTTTCATATCACTTTCCACCATAACTGGTAGAAAATTATTGCCAACAAACAAATTCACCCTTCAGATCTTGGCATCCTGGGCCTTCCATGATCTTATGCCCCTCTTCCTTCATAGTCATATTTTCTCTGAAGTTCCTCTGAGTATTCTCTCTTTTAACTACAATATAATAATGCTTCTCCTCCCATGCTGATTACATGAGCTTTTCTTAGGTTCTTTCCCATTCCTTTAATTTCTTTCTTTGCCCCTCCCTTTGTCCAAGTCTTACCATTCTTTAAAGATTAATTTAAATACTATCTTCTTAGGAAGTCATTCTGTTTTCACACAGTAAGCAATGGTTTCTTCTCCTTTCAACTTCAAGTCATATTTTGCTTATATCTTTCCTAACCAACATGTTTCATTTTGGGTTATAGTATAATAGCTATTTAGTTTATGGTATATGATTCAATTCAGTTCAGTTCTACAATAATTCTTTCCCTCAAGGAACTTACATTTTCTGGAAGAGAAATAATAGATGGAAGATATCTTCCAGATCTTCTACCTGATTCTTTTCTTTTTTAATAGATGGTGCTGAGAGAGGAAATGGCATGTTCAAGTTCATAAGCTGTGTGGGAGAGAGCCAGGTCTCCTGATTCCCCAATATACATTTTTTGTATTGCAATACAAGGGTCATTGTATCTTTTCAATAAACTATGGAGATCAAGGACTCTAGTTGTATTCATTTATCTCAACTCTGTGTCCCTTGGAGCTTAGAATAATGCTCTAAAATTGATTGACAAATCTGACTCAGATCCAAGACTTTATTGTTATGAGAAATTCTCATAGTGGAAAGTCCCTCTACCAAATCTGAGGACACATCATTTGTAGATCTTAGAAATGTGCTCAGGGCTTGGAGACATTGGGTGAATTGCCCATGGTCACACAGATAATTTATTCCAGGCACAAGACTTGAATCCATGTCTTCCTAAAGGAAGTCTATCTACTCTACCATGGTTTCATTTGGACATCTCTTAATAAATGTTTGGCAAACTTATTTTACAATTTCATGCAAGGTAATTTTTCTACAAACTTCAAAGTAATCCATTGAAATACAGAACAATTTTATGCTTTCATTCATTTTCGTGAAAAATCAGTCAAATATAATTTTTCAGTATTCATGCACATAAAAGGAAGATGAAGATGAAGGATAAATTTGTTTAGGCTTATGAATACACACTTGAATGGAAATTTTCAATTTAGAGCAATAACAATACAGAAAGAAGAAGATAATGTAAGAGTAAATTTGAATTTAAAATATCATCATTATATGGTTAACCATTATATGGTTAACTCTAAATTTACCTTCCTTAACTGAATTTGAGAATCAATAATGAAATGTAATCAACCTCAAATCTGGAATCAGAGGACTAGGGTTCAAATCCCATCTTTTATTTACTAATTTACTATCTAATTGTCCTTGGCCAAATCATGTAACAATCTTGACCTTATTTCCTATCTACCTAAAATGACTGGGCTGGGCTAGATAGGGCCTAAGCTATAGTGCAAGATTTCTATTTGTGCTATTGTCCAATAACACTTAGTATATTTGCATTTATATATAATAGCTCTGAGCAATAGAGAGAGATATTTAGGTAGATAGAATAGGGAGCCAGAGAAGTGTTGGCAAATTATTTCAAGGGGAAATATTTCAAAGGGAGAATCAGATCTTGCTTAATTACAAGGCAGAAGCCATGTTTTCTTTCAGTCTGCCATTGGAAGAATCCAGTTCATGCGTGAAGTTTATGTCAGCAGAAATCTGAGACACAAAGTGAGCTGTTTCTACATGACTCTTCTCAATCTAATCTCTCTCCAAAGTATCTCAAGTGGTTATTAGATGGATAACATCTCTGACTTCTGCAGTTACATATGATGAACTAGGACCTGTCTTCACTTGGAAGATAATTTGACACATTAAGGTTTATAGTTTTTTCTCTCTTCATAGCCAGACTTATAGGGTGATGCAAATATGCCCATTTTACAGATGAGCTGCAGAGAAGTTGGATGGCTTGCTAATTGTCATATAGCTAGTGTCAGAGGCAGGAACAAAACACAGCATTTCTGACTCCATGTCTTGGCTTCTTCTTCTTCTTTTTTTTTTTTTCTTCTTTTTTTTTTTTAAAGCTTCTTATTTTCAAAGCATATGTATGTGAAAATTTCAACATTCATTCTTGTAAAACCTTGTGTTCCCAAAAATAAATAAATAAATAAATAAATAAAATAAAATAAAATAAAAAAAGAAAAAAAAAAAAGTAAAACCTTGTGTTCCAAAATTTTTCCCCCTCCCTTCCCCTCACCCCCTCTCTTAAATGGCAAGTAATCCAATATATACTAAACATGTGCAATTCTTCTATCTATATTTCCACAATTCTCTTGCTGCACAAGAAAACTCAGATGAAAAATAGAAAAAAATGAGAAAGAAAACAAAAAACAAGCAAGCAAACAACAAAAAAAGTAAAAATGCTATGTTGTGAGCCACACTCAGTCCCCATAATCCTCTCTCTGGGTGCAGATGTCTCTCGCCATCACAAGATCATTGGAGCTGGCCTGAATCACCTCACTGTTGAAAAGTGCCACTTCCATCAAAATTGATTATTTTATAATTTTGTTCTCTTGGTTCTACTCATTTTACTTAGAATAAGTTCATTCAAGTCTCTCCAGCCCTTCTGAAAGTATCCTGCTGATAGCTTTATAGAACAACAATATTCCATAACATTCATATGCCATAACTTATACTTCCATTCTCCAACTGATGAGTATCTACCTAGTTTCCAGTTTCTTGCCTCTATAAAAAGGGCTGCTACAAATATTTTTGCACATATGGGTCCTTTTCTCTTTTTTATGATCTGGGATCTGGGATACCCACCCAGTAGAGATAGTGCTGGATCAAAGGGTATGCATATTTGATAACCCTTTGGGCATACCTCCAAATTGCTCTCCAGAATGGTTGGTTCAGTTCACAATTCCACCAACAATGTATAATATCACAGTTTTCCTAATACTCTCTAACATTCATCATTATTTTTTTCTGTCATTTTAGCCAATCTGAGACATATGTAGTGGTACCTCAGAGTTGTCTTAATATGCATTTCTCTGAGGAATAGTTATTTAGAGTACGTTTCATAAGACTAGAAATGGTTTTAGTTTCTTCATCTAAAAATTGTCTGGTCATATCCTTTGAGCATTTATCAATTAGAGACTGATTTGTATTCTTATGAATTTGAGTTAATTCTCTTTATATTTTAGAAATGAGGCCTTTATCAAAACCTTTGAATATACAATTTTTCTCAGTTTATTCCTTCCCTTCTAATATTGTCCACATGGATTTTGTTTGTACAAATCATTTTAACTTAATATAATGAAAATTATCCATTTTGCATTTCATTATGTACACTAGTCCTTTTTTGGCTACAAATTCCTTCCTTCCCCCATATCTGAGAGGTAAACTGTCCTTTGTTCTTTGAATGTGCTTATAGTATAATTCTTTATGTCTAAATCATGAACCAATTTCAACTTTATCTTAGGATAGGATGTTAGGTGTGGGTAAATGCCTAGTTTCTGCCATACTAATTTCCTTTCCTTATGTTTTTTAATTTTTTTTTTTTTTTTTTTTTTTGATGAGGCAATTGGAGTTAAGTGACTTGACCAGGGTCACACAACTAGGAAGTTTGGTTAAGTATTTGAGACCAGATTTGAACTCAGGTCCTCCTCACTTTAGTGGATGGTACTGTATTTACTGTGCTATCTAGCTGCCCCCTAATTTCCAATTTTCCAGGCAATTTTTGTCAAATAATGCGTTCTTATCTCAGAAATTGGGATCTTTGGGTTTATCAAAAACTATTTTACTATAGTCATTGACTATTGTGTCTTGTGAACTTAACTAATTCCACTGATTGGTTACACTATTTCTTAGCCAGTATTAAATGGTTTTGATGACTGCTGCTTTATAATATAGTTTAAGGCCTGGTACAGCTAGGTCACCTTCATTTGCAATTTTTTTCATTAATTCCCTTGAAATTCTTGACCTTTTGTTCTTCCAGATGAACTTTGTTATTATTTTTTCTAGCTATGTAAAACAATTTCTTGGAAGTTTGATTGGTATGGCATGGAATAAGTTGGTCAATTTAGGTAGTATTGTTATTTTATTATTTTGTATCATAATATATTTATTAATTATCAGCAAAGTTTATTGAGAGCTTACTACACATGAAGCACAGGGTCAAGGACTTTGGCCACAAGAAGACATAAAACTTATTTTTGTCTTTGAGGAACTTGTCTTTGAATTTAGGGAAAAGACATATGTGTAAATGGAATAGTCAAAGAAAACACAGAATAAATGTCAAATGCACAGTGAGGTGTTATGGAGCATTAGTGGAGAGACATATTCAGGAAGTAGAATTTCTTGGGAATATCAGAGCTGGTTTACTTCTTTTGACTCAGTAAAGGAAACTAACACAGAGTTCTATCAAATAGTTATGAATTAAGCAAATTCACTTAATATCCAAATAAAGAATAGTTAAGAATTTAAGTGTTATCTCTCATTTATATACACATACATATATACACATATATACATTATATAACAATAATATTACATGATACATGATATAATAAAATAACATGGGAAAATATTAAAATATAGCATGACATAACATAATTATTATAACACATGACATGTGATATAATATAATATAATGAAACATAAAATAATATTGTTATACACTGAAGATACACATACAAAAACAAAACAAAACAAAACAAAAAAACAAGAATTATCTGCCCTTAAAGAAGATACCTTCTAACAAGGGAAGACAGTACATAAAATGTGGCTTATAAAGAACAAAGAGAAAGGATATATATATATATATATATATATATATATATATATATATATATATATATATATATATATATATATATATATATGTGGCAGTATAGTTTGCAAATGATTGGGACATAATGACTGGGGTCTGATTTCAGACAAACTATCATTTATTAAACTCCAGAATTTCAGAGATAGAGTTTAAAGAGATTCAGGATGAAGATAAACGTGATGGCTAAAGTGGAACTCAGTGTGTTTTAAAAATGGCCAATGAGTATGACTGGGAAAGAAGATCATTTATTCATGTAATAAAAGGAAAGTATAATAGTCCGAATGGATCATTACTGATGACTAACATACAACCTAAGGAAAGACTTTTAACATGCTGAACAATTCCTATAGGGACGGTTTATTGGAATCCATCAAAGAGAATCACAAAAGATGAGAAAGTAAATTGTGATCTATGTCAGTGGAGGAGATACCCGCATCAAGCAAAGCATGGAAGTATCAGACAGTAAGGTAAAGTTTTAAGGGCAGTGAATCTGGAGTCTAAAAGTGTATACAAATCCAACCCTATTTCCTACCATTATGAATTTGGGCAAGTCATACAAAATCCTATTGTTTCACTTTTCTCATTTTTCAAATTAAGGGATTGGACTAGATGGTCCCTAAGGTCCCTTGCAGTTCTAGTTTAACACCATGAAGCAGAAAGAGGAATCTCCCTCTACAAGCCTGAATTGACCTTCCAAAAGCAGAAACCTAGACTCATATGAACTTGTGATTTAAGACAAACCAAAAAGAAATTCTTTAGAGATTTCCAGAAAACATGTTGAATCAAACAAATAAATCTGGAATCTGAAAATAAAGTCTTCAGAGTGATTGTTGACTTTGAGCATATTTTCCATTTCAAGGAATTATCTGAGGTGTTTCATTCTATAATGCTAGAGCACTCAATGATATAATGGACTCTCTCCCTTTGACTCAATGAGTCATTGAACTTTTAGGAATGAGGAAGATTTTTTTTTTTTTCTCAGCTTAGCATTTAAGAAATCTGCCATTGATATTTATCCTTGGTTTCTGACCACTAAGGGCCTCTGCTATATGATATATAAAGTAATAAAATAGTTATTTAAAGATCAAGTTTAAATAATTATGTTGGGATTTTTTGAGTAATTGAAAACCATTTAAAGACTAAGCATTTAGATCTCCTCATATTAATTGTCAATATTTTCTTCCCAATCTTAACTTTTTCATTTTCCCAACAATCCTCCCAGTCACCCAGGTTCATAATTTATGCTCAATGTCACCATCAATTCCTTTCTAAATCTGTTGCTAAGTCTTGTCATCTCTATATTCTCAACACCTCTCATATACTCCTACACAGCCGTAATCTGAATGCAGAATCTCATCACTTCATGTCTAGACTATTTTAATAGGTTTCCGGTTAGGTTCCCTGCCCTAAGTTTCTCTATATTCTAGTCCATTCTCTGCTCAGCTGCCAGTGATTTGCCAAAGCACAGATCTGACGTTGCCACTAAGCTACTCAATTAATTTCAATGGGTCATTATTAGTTCCAGGATCAAGTATAAAATATCTTTATGATATTTCAAGCCCCTCATTATGGCTCCTTCCTCATGTTTTTCAAATCTTATTCTTCCCTCTTCTCCCCATACTCTTATGTCCCATTAACACTGGCCTTCTTTCATCCTCTCCTGAATTTGTGATTCCCCCCCCTGCCCACTGGCTGCTTCCCATACTTTTAATGTGTTCCCTCTTTATCTCTGCCTCCTGGCTTTCTCAGTTTACCTCCCATAAGAGACCTTTTTTTTTTCCCCCCTAATTCTCCTTCCCTATTTCTAGTGTCTTCTTTCTGCAGTTACCTTCTATTTGGACTGTTTACATTTTGTATTTTCATAGACTTTTTCACATTATCTCCCTATTAAAAGTGGTGTTCCTTAAAGACAAGCAGGATGTTGTTGCCTTTCTTTATATATTCAATGCTTAGCATTATTCCTGATAGACAGTAACCACTTCATAAATGCTATTGACTAATTGATTTATTTCAAGCCCAATACTTCCTGCTAACAAAGGGTGGTCTACAACAAGGTAAAATAATGACATTTGTGTAGCCTTCTAAAGTTGCAAAAAACTTTCGAACTCTTGTTTCCTATGGCCCTCACAACTTACCTGAGATTTAAGTAATGCAATAATTATTATTTCCACATCACTGATCATGAAAATATGGCTCATTTGATTTGACCAAGGTTGAATGTCTAATTCTTGCAGAGCCAAGATTCTCAACTCTAATGCCTTTCCTCAACAAGATCACTGCTTAAGAAATGATGACTAGGCTGATTTCAGAAAGGCCTGGAAAACACGTATATGGACATAGAACCAAGAGAACATTGGCCATAGTAACAAGACTACATGGTAATAAACTGTGATAGACTTAGCTCTTTTCAATAATGAGGTGTTCAGGCAAATTCTAATAGTCATTATGGAGAAAGCCATCTGCACCCCGAGAGGACTATGACAACTGAATGGGGGTTATAATATAATATTATTACTTTTGTTGTTGTTTGTTTGCTTGTGTTTTTCTTTCTCATTTTTTTTCTTTTTGATCTATTTTTGCATGTGTGTTGAAATATGTTTAGAACAATTACATGTGTATAATCTATATTGGACTACTTGTCTAGGAGAGAAGGGACATAGGAAAGGAGAGATAAAAAATTTGAACACAAGGTTTTGCAAGGGTGGATGTTGAAAACTAACTTTCCATATATTTGAAAAAATAAAACACTATTATTATTTTTTAAAAAGATCATTGCATTAGTGTCATAATTTTCATGAGAAAATCTTGGAATAAGGATAAATTTTATTTATAAATCCTTGGTATAAGGATAAAATTTAGCATGTGTAAATTAGGTGAGTATCCTAGTGAGATTATTCATTGTCTAGGCCAATAGGTACAATAATATAGTAATCAAAAGGAGATTGAGATCTGAACCCTGACCTTTAAGATGTTAGCATAAGTTGTACTAACAGGCTAATATTATTACACACACATGAAATTCATCTAAATATATTTTCCATTTAGAAGTGATAATATGCCAAATTACTAGTCATGAGACCTCATGGCAATCATGTAAGGCAATCTCAGTGTCATAATTCAGTTAATTATTCTTACTAACTTATTGATTCATCATTAAATATATTAAGATACTGATAATATATAGTTAATTTTTAAAAAATGCAATCCCTAAAATAATATTATTTAAGCTGCATGATCTCTCAAGTTTTAGTTCCTTTGGGAAAAATCCTAGTGACATTACTGTTATAATGACTCTGAAACAAAAAGGGAAAAAAAAAACTTGAAGGTTTCCAGGGGAAATGAGATAAAAATTTTGTCAAATTTACTGAAGCTTTTCCTGTTAAAAATCCATAAAATGATAGATTATTTTGCTGGAAAACTTTCTACAAAGCACTAAACTGTACACTACTTTTATAAATAGTATAAATTGAACATTATCGAGAATACTTTGAATCTGTTCTTGATAATTTAGAATTATCGTTGTAAATATAACTTATCATACCGTGTTAGAATGCAATAATGTCCTAAGGGATAATTGAAGTGTAGAAGACTATTTTTTCCTGTATTGAAAGGCTATATGAAAGTGTTTGTTTTAAACAATTACTAATTATCCCACCCTACTGTTCTGTTATTTTTCAATTGTCATTTTTGGAGGCCTCTAATCCTTCTACTTTCCCATTACTCTGCATTTCCTATCTCATGTAATCCAAGGAGAATTGGAGATTTCCAAGAAAAACCACATATTCAAATTTTCTAACAGAATATAGTTGAAGAGTAATTGTCTACAGAATTCTCTGTCAATACAATCTGACTCTTTCCTTCAAGGTTTATAAAGTACATGTTATTTTAGAAATTAGTGGCAACTCATTCAGTTGCATTTTCCCCTATTGTTATTTAAATTTCAAAGACAACAGATAAATGATAGATTGTTACATGTAACATCTTCAAGTCATTTTATATTTTAGCAACTTATTTATATATTCCCCAAATTTAGCATATATGAATCTGATCAAAAGGACAAAAAATTCTGGCTAAAAACATGCTCATTCAAAATGAGAACACACAGTTCCTAAATTCATCTCAGCTCTAGTGAATTCAACTCCCCAAGGAGATTAAAATATTGAAAATCTCTTAGGTGACAGCAGTTGATAAAAACTAGAATTTGGTTGTTATGACTACTCAAAGCAATTTGTTACCATGACCCTTACAAGAATTTTCACCCAACTCAAATTTGAATTTCATAGCTGACTTTAAACTTTTAAAGCAACCGAGCTGCAACAGTATTACTTATCCCCTCCCTATAAAAAACCATCTATCATTTTTAAAACTGTGAAATATTAAAATGGATGCTAGACTTAGAAAAGAAATCCTACCTCAGTTCCTGATATTTTAATTAGTTCATTGTGAATAGTGTCATTTTTCATTTTTTTTTTTTTGTCTTACTAGCTGTATCAAAAATAGTAACCGATGCACTGTTTCTTTTATTTAGTCATAAAATGGGTAGCATGCTGGAAGAAAATGGCTGTACCTAGCATTAGTTAAAAAGTGGAGCAAAGCATCAAGTGGTTCAACTTAGAATCAGAGAGACCTCAGTTCAAACGCTACCTCTGACAGATAGTCATGTGACCATTCAGAAAGAACCCAAACTTTTTGAATCTCAGTTTTTGAGACTATTAAAATTGGTTAGCTCAGCTGTAATCCCAACTTTTAATACTGTTATTACAATAAGATGAAATATTCTGTGATATATATTTTACAGACTGAAAATATTATTTCAATATCTGCTGGAGTATCATTCATTAAGAATTTGAAGAGACCTTAAATACATGCTATTCTTTTCCTCTTCTCCCATTTTACATATAAGGGAATTAAGGCGCAAAATCTAAGACATTTACACAGTGACATAGAGCTGGTACTCAAATCTAGATCTTCTGAGTTCAAGGCCATGACTTCTACTATGAGATTATAAACTAATTTAGGATTGTAAGTACAGCATTTTTCTTGATTTTTCTACCTCCAATGACAAGAGAGTGGTTTGTATGTAATGATACTTAATAAAGTTTTGTTTATAAACACTATTTTCTTTAATTTTTCACTTAATCTTTATGATATTCCAACATAGAAGCATATAGCTATAATAAGAGAATATATTAATTCTGGATACTAGAGCTTCCTAGTCTTTTTTTACTAGATATGTCACATCCACAATAAAAACTAGAAACAAAAAGCAAAAAGATAAAATAAAATAAAAATCCAGCTTAACTGGAATGGATCTGTCCATTTACAATAGAATCTCTGGGTTTACCAATTTCTGTTGACAAAAAATACTTTTCATTAATTCCACTATTTTTTCAAAATTTCCAAAGAAAACTTCCCAATCAGTACAGAAAGGTTAAAATCCCAAATATGGGGCAACTAGGTGGTGAAGTGGATAGAGCACTAGTTCTAAAGTCAGGAAGACCTGAGTTCAAATCTGATCTCAGACACTAAAGACTTCCTAGCTGTGTGACCCTAGACAAGTCACTTAGCCCCAATTGCCTCAGCAATAAATAAATAAGATAAAATTCAAAAACATTTTAGATAAATGAATGATAAATTGTAAAGGATAATCAGAAAACTTAATCCAAATATCCTCAGATTATAGGATATTTCGTTTTGGTAATTATTTTAAATAGCTTAACATAAAAGAAACTATAGAAAACAAATGAAATCTCATGTTATATTTTTGTGAGGGAGGAAAAAAGAGATAATTCAGTAATTTCCTCACTGTAGTGCTCTAAAAGTTGGTAATGCAGAAGAACACAGAGGGCTACTGCTATATAAAACATGGGATTCTTATACATTACCATATTGTATGACATGGATTGTGAAGTGTTTATAACAAGACATTTTTCTGTGCAAACAATGATGCTTTTAGAGAATCACAATTCAAGTCAAATTTTCAAAATCCAGCCATGGGTCAATCTTCCTATAATCATGGGTACTTTGGGGTTATGCTCAATTTGAAAAACAAAACAATACAAAAATACTGATTGCTGGCCCCTAATAAAATGTCTGAAAAACAAACAGAAGAATAGGGTATCTATATATCAAATAAGGAATAGAAATCTTTGGTTAAAAATGATGACTATACTGAATTTAAATAAAGATTCAAGGTCTTTCCCCCTCAGACTGTACTTTGATTTATCAAGTCCACATAATAAGACAAAGAAATAATAAGACTCTGGAATATCCCAACATAATGTTGACAGACCTAAATTGTAGTCCCATTTTCTCAACCCTCACAGTAATAAATGTCCTCCTGGAGGGCACATCTAATAAAATCCCTAAATCTACTTCTATTGAAGACTTCCTTTTCTTTGATGGCTGAATCTGTTACCCTTCCATTTCCTAAGTGTTATCTTCATTTACAGGAGATGAAGTTGTGATGGAGGCACTAGTCTTTAGGTAAGTTCAGAAAAGGTTCGTCTTTTGAAGGGATAAACTTTCATCATCTATGATAATCCTTCTATTACCACCTACAATTTGGGACAGAGTGAGAGAAAATATGTAGGAAGCCAAAATTATTATGAAGTGACATTGGTAAAATGCTAAAAATCCATCAAAAACATAGAGACTTGGTTTATAAAGAATAAACCTGGGATTTTCAAGTTTAATGAGTTCAAGCCACAAACTTCAAGTAAGCAAATCCCCAAATTTATTTGAAGTGTTTAGGGAAATTATGCTTTCCTTTTCTAAAAAGAATATTTGTGATTCATTTTTGACTTTTAAAAAACTGAAGCTCCAAATCCTATCCTTTTTTCCTATTCCTCCTCCCATCCACTGAGAAGGCAAGAAATATGATATGAAGTATACATATGAAATCATGCAAAATATATTTACATATTAACCATTTAGCAAAAAAAAAAAAAAAAAGAATGAATGGGTAGTATACTCCTTTTGCACTCAGAGTTCATAAGTTCTTTCTTTAGTGGTAGATAGATAGATAGCACTTTTCATCATGAGTCCTTTGAAGTTGTCTTGGATCATTGTATTAATCAGAGCAGCCAAATTTTTCAGTTTATTCTCATTACTGTGTACTATGATTTTCTGGTTTTTTGAACTTCAATTTACATTGGTTTATGTACTGATTATGTAGTGTTTGTATATACACATGCATACATATTGTATATATACATGTGTTTATTCAGTACTTCTCTGAAATTATTTCCCTTATCATATCATTTGTTATAGTAAGCTAGTACTCCATAACCATCATATTTCCCAACATGTTTAGCCCTTTAATTGTTAGACATCCCCTCAATTTCCAATCCTTTGTGACCACTTAAATAGTTTCTAAAATATATAGTTGTACAGATTTCCCCCCCCACACTTTTTTTTTCTTTAATCTTATTTTCTTTTATTTCTTTGCAGTAGTGATATTGCTTGGTCAAAATATATATAAGCTTTATAGCTCTTTGGGCACTGATCCATTTTTTTTCCAGAGTGGTTGGAACAGTTCCCAAATCCACCAACAGGTTTTTAGCATACCTACTATCTCAGCATTTGTAATATTTGATAGATTTTAAATGGTACCTCGAAGTTTTTTTTAATTTTCATTGTTCCAATAAACAGAGATTTAGAGCATTTTTATATAACTCTCAATAACTTTTTTATTGTCATTCAATTGTTATCAATTGTGTCCGATTTTCTATGATCTCCTTTTGGTTTTTCTTGGCAAAAATATTGAAGTGGTTTGCCATTTCCTTTTCTAACTTATTTTACAGATGCTTAAATAGAAGAAAACAGGGTTAAGTGACTTGCCCAGGGTTACATAATTAATAAGTGTCTGAGGCTGTATTTGAACTCAGGAAAGTCTTCTTGACTCCAGGATTGGCACTTTATCTACCTTGTAATCTAGCTGCTTCCATATCTTGTGACAGTTTATTCAATGAGGAATGGCCCTTAGTTTTATAAGTTTCACTCAGTTCCCTATATGTTTGAGAAAAAAAGATTTCAGGAAAAAGCTTACTCCTTTTAAATATCAGTTCATTATTTATGCTACCTTTGATCAGAATACAATTTCCCTGATTATCTCTTTTAATTAAATCTATTATTTGGCTTTTTATTTCTCTAAGAGAATGATTGCTAGTCCTGTCTTTTTTACTTCATACGAAGCTTAACAGATTCTGTTCTATCTCCTTATTGTAAATGTGTGTGTGTGTGTATGAATGTTTCTGTTTCAAGTATGTCTCTTGTAAACAATGTATTGTTAGATTCTGTTTTTAACTCATTTGGTAATCCTCTTCCATTTTATGAGTGAACTCATTCCATTCATGGTTACTGTGTATTTCTTTCTATTCAATTTTCTTCTATTTTTCCTTCTCTCTCTCTCTCTTTTTAAATACTATCCTCTTCAAAAGTCTGTTTTGTTTCTGACCAATATCTCTCTTAATTGTCTCCCATTTCTCTTCTCCCCCTTTCTCCTTTCCCTCCTATTTTCCTATTGAGCAAAATTGATTATTATACTTAATTCTCTGTTTCTCTGTTTGTCTGTTTGTCTCTCTTTGTCTCTGTCAGTCTGTCAGTCAGTCTGTCTGTCTCTCTCTCTCTCTTGCTGTCACTCTCTCTTTTTTGTCTGTCCCTGTATGTGTGCATTGTGTGTATTATTCCCTTTTTGAATCAATTCTGTTATAAATGCCTAATATTCCCCCAAATCTCCAATTATAAAAGTTGTTCCTTTTGTTCCCTTCCTATGTGAGATACATTTTCCTCACATCACTCTTCCCTTCTCTCTTTCAGAACATCCTTATTTTTCACCCCTATGTTTTTTGACATCACCACACATTAATTTATTCACACTCATACCCTCTGTCATAGACTCCTTTTTTATATAATAGTTTGTATTTATCAGATATATGCATGGGTAATTTTGCAACATTGATAATTGCCAAAGCTTTTGTTCTAATTTTTCCCCTCCTTCCCCCCCGCCCCCGCAGATGGCAGGTTAAATATGTTAGAGTATAAATTAAATACAATATATGTATACATGAAAGTAGACTCCTTCTAATGCCTAATGATAAGGTTCTTAAAAGTTACATATATCATCTTTCTATATAGGAATGTAAATGATCTTTATTGAGTATCTTATTATTTGTCTTTGTTTACCTTTTTATGCTTTCCTTGGGTCTTGTAATTAAAAATCAAATTTTATATTCAGCTCTGGTTTTTCCATCAGTAATTCTTGAACATTTTCTGTTTCATTAAACATCCACCCCCACCCATATCCCCTAAAATGGTTATATTCAGTTTTTCTTGATATGCCATTTTTGGTTATAATCCTGACTCCTTGCCTTCTTATGAGAATATCATATTTGAAACCTTCTGTTCCTAGACACTGGGACATTACTTTGCTATTCCCAGGTTTTTTTCATGCTGGTCTTTTCAGAGCTAGTTCTAGGGATTTGCAAAATTTTGGGTGTTTCCAAGATAATGAGATCCAGGGAGAAGTGTGATAACTGTTTCCTGATTTCCCTTCTGATATTTAACAATAAAATTTTCTCCTTGCAGTTATAAGTACTAATGCTCCTTTCTCCCTTAGAATTATGACCAGGTTCTGGCTCCCTTTGGATCAAACTCAAGTGTTCCTCTCTATTCTGGAACTGTGACCCAGTACTATTTATGGGCTACAGAGTTGCCTAGCAGTGCCAATTGCCCCCTACCTGCAAAGGGTCCCTGGTGTTCTCTGTATGGCCAGTTATCTAATCCCCTTATCATCTCTGGGTTGATAGTTCCTGGAGCTGTTGCTGCTGTCACCCACCTCCAAGGTCTAATTTTAATACTGCTGCCATCTTCTGGGCCATCCCCCATGCCACTCTCATAGACCTCTTCTGATGATTTCTAAGGTTTTTTTTTTTTAGCTAGAAAAAAATGAGATTTTATTGACTCTTTCACTCCAAAATTTGGTTTTTAAAGTTGTTTGGAAAGGAATGTGGTTGTTGCCTTGATTTCACCATCTTGATTTCCCCAATTCCTCACCAAAAATGACTTTCTTATCTAGATAAGATCACAGTAGGAATAGGGTAAAACAGAGCCGGACTGTAAACATATAGGAAAATAATCAGGGACCTCTGTGCCTTAGTGCTGCTCTTACAGTATGAAAGGAATGGATTTGACATTCATCTGACTATGGAAAGCTGGGCAAGTCAATGAATCTCTCTGTTTCCATCTCCCCATTTGTAAAATTTGAATAAAACTTATATCACAAGATTGTGAGCATAAAATAGAAGAGTATAAAAAACATTTTGCAAATTTTAAAACCTTTAACATTATCTTTTAATATCAATATTCATGGTGGCATATAGGATATGAACCACCTAGTATTAGACTAGGAAGATGTCACATTCATTCATTCATTTTCTACACACACACACACACACACACACATGTATATATCTATATCTATATATACATTCATTTATCAATTTATTTATTTGTCTATTTTATTCATCTATTTGTTAATTTTTAAGACTGGACTTCTGGTTTAGGAAGTTTAGGAAACTCTCAGCGAGCTAACACCCTTTACCAATATAGAAGCTTCTCTTCAATTTATATTCCAAGAATGTTTACTATATCACAATGAGATTAAATAACTTGCTTAACTTGTATGAATTAGAGATATGACTTGAACTAAAATTTATTGACTATGGCCAGTATTATGTTAATCAGTGCCTCTATTCAGTAGTAATGTTTATGTGTCTCTAACTTTGGAATCTTTCTTCTAATTTTTTTTTTTTATCTGTAGCATAAACTCTTGTAGTCTACAATGTGCAGCAACAAAAAGTAGAATGAAAAGAAAAGAAGTGATATCAAATAGAATCTAGTCATATTAGCATGTGTAAAGAAGAGGGAAATCTTAATTAGGGATTGACTATTGACAGAGTACGTCTCAGGAAATCTAAGAAATCCCTTCCAATTCATAATTCTTGCAATTGATATCTATTGGTCAAGGAAGGCTTAGAAAAAAGAATGTTAGGTGAAAGCTTGAAAGTCAAAACTCAAAGAAAGAACTCTCGACTAAAGTCAAATACATGAGATTCTTAGAACATGAGATTCATCGAGGTCTAGAGCCTTGGTCAACAGTAACATTTCATTAGAGATAATTTTCTTCCTCCTCTTCCCCTAATTCCTTTCCCCTTTTTTAATCTTCTTCATCTTCTTCCTCCTTCTACCTTCTTTCTTCATTACAACTTTATCATGTCATCTAAATGGAAACTCCAGGTCTTATAAATCTATTTTCATTCTTCTTTCCAATAGATACTTTGCCCTGATTCTAGGCAAAGACAATTTAATCGTATATGTTGACCAATGATGACAGGTTTATTGTACAGTAAATAAGCTAGATTACTTTAGCCAATGAAGGAAAGAAAATTCCTAAAAAAGAAAAATAAAAGCAAACTAACCAAAATGACATCTTATATTACTAATATCGATTCTAATTTGTTAGAGGCATATAAGGTATAACCTGCACTGGTGATTCAGTTTTCTCATCTACAAGATGAGATTTTTGGACAGTACTTACAGCCCATAATTCCATGAGCTTGTTGAATTTTCCCTGCTTAAATAGGGGAAAATATCCACACGAATAATACCATTATACCAGTTAAAAGTGAGGAAGCAAGACAAAACATTGGGATGGTGGGAATAAACAATTACTCTTGATACTCAAAGAACCAGATTTGGAAGGGTTCATAATGATCTGCACATTCAACTCTTCCCTGAAACCTTGAAAAATGTAATCCTCCAACTTGACTGAACAACATCTAGTAAGGAGAAACCCACATGTTACATCTAAGATAGCCCACATCCTTGCTGATAGTTCTGTTAGAAAATTCTGAGTATTCTCCTCATTTAAATTAAGACAAAATTGTATTATTAGCTACTTTTATTTACTGTTAGTAATTCTGCTTACCAAGGACAAGCAGAAGAAATGATTTCACTTTTGCATAGATATTTCATCATGTCCTTCATAAGTTTCTCTTCTCCATTCTAAGCACTCATACCATTTTAGTCTTTCCTTAAATAGTGGGGACCTTGGTCTTTGCCCATACTGGTCAACTTCTGGCCACTCTCTAATTCATCAGGAACATTCCTAAAATGTGCTACCCAGAACTGCGTTTAATACTCTAGATTTGGTCTCACCAGGACCAAGGAGCATCATTGTCTTAATCCCAAATGGATACTTCTTTTCTTGCTCCCTGATTTTCCATTAGACTTCTTGTAATCTATCAAACATAAATCAGGAAAACATTGGAATGTCAAATCAGGAAAACATTGGAATGTCAAAACCAAAAGCACCATTTGATAGCAGTCATGATATTCATATTCAAAAAGGAAAAAAAAATAAATTTTATCTTACCTCTCGATGTTGGAGAGACAAAATGTAAAATGGACAGTGTGACACATGATTAGAAGTCAAGAGACCTGAATTCTAATTCCTCCTTTTCTGCTAGGTAGCTATCTTCCCCGATTTCATTTTCCTTATGTGTAAAAAGAAGATATTGGATGTGAACCATCTCAATATTCATTCCAGTTCTAAAATGCTATCACCCTAAATACAGTTTTACATTCTAATTTACTCCCTGCTGTTACTGTGATAACAATGTCCAAACCCAATCGCCTTCAGGGTACATGTAGTACAAGGGCATTTGAGGCCCATCTGTTCTCAGACTTTGGTCTATTGAAGGGCTTATGTTCTTTTTTAACTCTATAATTGGATATATAAGAAGACACAAAATTCTATTTTAATGTGAAAAATAATGAAACTGAAAAGAAGCAAAACAATGGGGCTTTCCTCCAATTTGAGTTTTGGGTCTTGTTTTCCATTAAAAGTTAGAGAAACAGGAATATCCATGTTCACACAAATATACACATTCTGAATGCAATATAAATATTTCGGAATTTGTCACTGCTTAGCATTTCTTTATGTTATACATTGTGGATTACAGAACATTTTAAAGAAAATATATTTTGAATTCACAGATAACAATTTTGAGAGCTTCCAGAGATGGATCAAGGAGATATTATGTATGTCTGAGAATCTGTAATCTCATTGTCTGACTATTCCTCTGAATTCTCTAATTCTGTTGATTATAAACCTTCCACATCTTGTCATCTTTTATAAAATCCCTGTTCATGTCCTCCTTAAATACTTGGGGGCAGGGCACATGCAATTTTCTTTAAGATTTCTTCTAAATCCCTTAATATTATGTATAGACCACTTCAGAAGGTAGGCTTTCAATACTGAAATGGACAATGATCAGAAAGGAGGCTTGATTGTATTTGAGAAATTCACCCACACTTTTAGTGAGTCCATATTTCTGCCTAAAACAAAAGCTTATATCTTTAATACCAGCATTTTTTTCTACTGATGTTCCATAGCTGCAAATTATAAAATTCCATACCATACAAAGACTTGTGTGTGTTTATGTGTGTATGAGAGAGAGAGAGACAGAGACAGAGAGACAGAGAGACAGGGGAGGAAGGGAAGGGAGGGAGGGAGACAGATAAAGGTACAGTGAGCCTGCCTGCCTGTCTTCCCTCCTTCCCTCCTTCCTTCCTTCCCTCCTTCCTTCCCTTTCCTCCCTCCTTCCTTCCTTCCTTCCTTCCTTCCTTCCTTCCTTCCTTCCTTCCTTCCTTCCTTCCTTCCTTCCTTCCTTCCTTCCTTCCTTCCTTCCTTCCTTCCTTCCTTCCTTCCCTCCTTCCCTCCTTCCTTCCTTCCTTTTTTTCCTTTTCTCCTTCTGTTTCAGATAATGTCTGAAGTTGAATTTGAATTCAAGTCCTCCTGACTCCAGGGGCAGTGATCTATCCACTGTGCAACCCAACTGCCCTAGCTTCCCATTTTAATTAGCTAGTCTTCATGAAGAGATGCTAGTGTTAGTTTTTTTTTTTTCAGCACTTTGTGCAATGCTTACCAGATGTGTTATTGTTCAGTTTTTTCCAGAGGTGTTCAACAGTAAATAAAAGATTATTGACCAACTGATTTGGTCTCCAATTAAATTATTGGGAGTTGAGAAGTTGTTCCTATTTCAAACAGGTAGATGCTTTTTACAAGGAAGAAAAAGAGAAAAAAAATTAGCCTCTGCCTTCCTTTTCCTTCACCAGGGAACTTTACAAGGAAGAGCCAGAGCCACCAGCAGGGACAGCAGGTTCATGCTGCTCTCCTGTTCCTCTCTGCTGACTCTGAGGGCCACAAGTGACTTCATCACATCCTCCTCTTCCCTTTCCTACCTTGTAGAAGAATCTGAGAATTATCCAACAAAGAGTCTCCTTCTCAAAGAATTATATCCCCCCCCCGGAAAAAAAAACAAAGGGTTGGCTGGTCTTTTCTTGAGGAAGTGAGTAACAGCAGAGGTGTCCTTATGGGTGTTCCTATATGTATGTCCAAGTAGTATATAATCTTCATGTAGATGTATACAAGCACAAATATATATATATATTGCTACTGGTCAGGGACTGTACTAAGCCCTAGATTTACAAAGAAAGAGCCCCAAAATATCTCTTCAAGGATCATCCATTTTAATGAGAAAGAGAATGTGTGTGTGTGTGTGTGTGTGTGTGTGTGTGTGTGTGTGTGTGTGTGTGTGTACTTAGCAAGATACAAAAGAGAAAGCTAGTGGCTTTAAAAAACATAAATTATAAAACATATTTTATTCCCAGATATTCTGTCAGAAATGATTCTACTCATCCAAATGTGAATGTTAGCCTGTATTATAGAGTTAGATGAAAAAGCATTTATGTTTCCCTCATCAAAACACAGCTTTAGAGCAGTAAGGGATCTGAGAAGACTTAGCCTCCTCTCCCTCATTTTATAGATGAGGTAACTGACGCCCATATAAGCCAAGGATTTGCTCATAACTACACAAGTAGAGCATCCAAGGCAATTTTTAAATTTAGGGCCATCCTAAAAATAGGCAGACTTTCTAAGGAAATTTTTAGAAATATTTCAGAGTCTATTATTTCCTGAAAGTATGATGTCAACCTATAAATGAGTTTGGATCAATCCTCAAAGAGCTTAACTAGAATTCGGATCATTTCTACTACTATTATATCAAATTTGATGATATCATAGAAGTTTCTATGAAGGCTGATTCTTGATATAAGGAATAGCAGAAATGGGTCTTGGGATGGATACAAGTTTCAAAAATGAGAGAATGTTTATGGAATAGTCAGTTTTTAGGGAGAAAGCTAGCCTGAAATATATTTGAGAGAAAGAGAAAGACAGACTGACAGAGACAGATCCAAACAGGTATAAACAGAGAGAGAGGGAAACAGAGACAGAGGCAGGAAGTTAGAGACAGAGACAAAGAGAAACAGAGACAGAGAGGGTTAGACGTATGGACAGACATAGTGAGAGAATGAGACTCTCAGAAGATGGAGAAACATTTGTTATCCCTTTTTTAATTACACTGTCATTTCCTGGATTGGTCAGATATATTGTACACAAATGTCTATTTTCAGAACTGCTCCAGAGTATTTCATTGTGCTCTTCCCAATAACTTTAATTAAAAGTGATGTATACAAGCCCTCTGGTGTCAAACACCAGATTTCATTTTCTCTTCTAATTTTAAAGGACCTTTGCTTCTTTGGTCGACTTCTTTTTTAGAAGAAAAGGTAACTACACTTACACGCACACACACACACACTATATATATTTATATATTTAGAAACATATCAAAATAGAATACAGGAGGAGGAGGAAAAAAGTGATGAAGGGAAGAAAAAGAGCAGAGACAATGTGAAAAAAGGCAATGCACAAAAGAAAGGATAAGGTGTATCCATCAAACAACAGTAAGCACATATTGTGCACAAAATCTTCTGCTAAATAACAATCCTAAACATTCTCCCATTTTTGTAACTAGTACCCATCCCATGCACCATTTCTGCTATCCCTCACATCAAGAATCATCATTCATAGAAACTTTTGTGTTATCATCAAGTTTGATACCTCCCTGACTGAAGTGGGAAACCAATTCAAAGTTTCAGAGGAACTCTTTCCCCTCCCTAGAAGTCAATGTGGCCCTCTCCAACATGCTCATTCATTCAGTCAGGGATTACCAGAAATCAGTCTTTCTGCTAACTACCAGGGATATACAAATAAAAAAAAAAAAAGGAAAAAAATATTCATTAGTTTTTGAGGATTATTGAAGGCCACGATATACCTAAAGAAGAAAGGTAACAATCATAGTAACAAAAGAAATAGCTTTAACAGTAGTATTATGGATTAACTGGCAAGGTATCAAGGACAAAAGTGAATTTTCTGATAAGTAAGGAGAAAGGGAGTTATTTTCTAGCACTTAAGTACTAAGCCTGGTACTGTGTGAAGGACAGGGGATAAAAAGAAAAGTAAAAATACAGTCCCTACCCTCAATTAGCTTACATTCCAACTGGGAAAATGATACATGAACCATTATATATACCTAAGATATATGTAGATATATTTGAGAGATAATTTCAGAGTGAAGGTCCTTTATTGGAAGAGAAATGGAAGAAGAGGGAGAGACCAGAAAAGGTTTTCCAAAGAAGTTGAGATTTGAAATGAGTCAAGAAGAATATCAGAACTATTATAATTGTATTAAAATGTCAAGTTATTATTTAAATTAAACATATAGTAGCACTATGTCTAATTCTGTGTTAGATAACTGAGACTATTTTGTAGCCTCAGTGACTAATTCCAATAAATACTATTTCAAGAGAAAGTCTGAAAAGTGAAAAAGTATAATATCTCTAAGTTTCAGATAATCTTTTAATGCAATAATAATTAATATAAATGCAGAGAGAAACACAAAAGAAAACAATCTTGGGTCATTCCTCGTAATCTAGTGCAATGGGATTTAAATTTTGCCAAAGTTGTACATTTGAAGTAATATTACAATGTAGATAGAGGACTTGAAACTTTGAATTAGGATTTGATACATTCAAATAGCACCTCTGACATTTAATAGCTATTTAACTCTGGGCAAAGGCTTCACTTTGTCCACCTTTGTTTCCTCATGGAAAATGGCATAATAACAACAGCCAGCTCACATGATTCTTGTGAGGATTAAATGAAATTATAGACAGTACTACCCAAATGTGAAAGTTCTACATACATATACATTGGTAGTATAGTAAACCATTAAGGTGTCCTCTGCATCACAGGGTATCAGTTACCTTTTTGTCCCTAATTGAACTATATTGTTTTGTTGAACAGATTTTAGAGAAAAAATTTTGAGTTTTGATTTTCTGAGAAACTTAACAAGCCTATATCATTCTTTGCAGTTCTCTCAAAAACTATTTGTCCTTTCTTTTAGTACAATAGCATTTAATTTTAAATTTATAGTAAACAATCCCTCCTTCCTTCTAGAGATAACTGATTAAGAGTGAAATGTACAGAACCCAGAGAACAAGTGGAACAATAACAATATTGAAAAGATAAACATTTTTTCCAATTAGTATAATCTTTATCTTCCACTCTGCCACCCTAATTCTGAGCACTTTTTTAAAGAAAGGAGAAAGAAACACAAATTACGTTACATATGTACATAATCCAGCAAAACAAATTTCCACATAGACTCTGCCTGAAAATGTAAGTCTCTTCCTGAATTCTAAGTTCTTCTCTTTGCAGAAATTGGGTGTTGTATTTACTCCTTAGAATTATGGATTCATGATTTTCAGTGTATTTATTGGAGATTAAAAAAAACAAAATACAAATGACTTTGAATGATTTCAAAATTCTGATCAATGTAGGAACCAACCTTGATTATAGATGACTAATGATGAAGTATATTATCCATCTTGTCATAGGAATGGGGTGATAGACTCAAGACTCAAGATGCCATCATGAGAAACATCTTTTTTTGGAAACAACTAATGAGGGAATTTTGTTGTGGTTGTTTTTGAGTTTAAATATTGAACAAGGTGACATGTTTTATTTTGTTTTTTTAAATTGTTGCCCAATAAATGGAGGTTGAAAAGTGAAGGGAGGGAAGAACAATCCTTGAACATTAACAAACAATTAAAAATCACTTTAGCAAGCGTGCTTTTAATCCCAGCATCTAAAATATGAAAAAGTATTTGGCTTGCCATAGTTCTTAGAGCATTCCTTACAGGTCATTCCATGATGTATATTTCTAGGTAACTTTGAGTCCCTTAAGTATTATCTTTGATTGCAAACCTCTCTCCATCTGTCTACTTAAACTTGCACCAGCCTGGATTTCTTGCTTGTTGATGAGGTTCAACCTGGAATAGTATAAAATGCTATACTGCATTCCACATTGATTGGATCTGTTTCATTGCACTTAGCCACCAAGGCTTATCTTTCAACTGTACAGTAAGATAAATTTATATTGTCCTGCCATGATTTGCTCTTTATAAAGCCTTTACTGCTTATGAAGGATAACAACAACATATATATTCATACATCAAAAGACTCCACACTGCAGGCAGATCTATCTTCCAAAGGGAAACTACAACTTGCACTTATCTGTTATCTCGGCATCTTGTTTATGATCTTTTCTTATGATGAACTAAAGCTTAGAGTGGAAAAAGCTGAATAACTGACCATAGTCAGTCCTACTTTATCATATGAAACTATGTACTTTATATAGCTCATGCTTCTGTAATACTTATTTATGGGTTTATGGGGTCTCTTAAACCAGAAATAAGAAATTGAAATGAATTACGAGTGTCCTACAAGACTGGATTTTTTAAAAAAGATAAAACAAGTAGGGAGAGGTCGTAGATTGAAGGCTGAAAAAGATGCCTTTGAGGTAATATGATACATCACTCTTAATTTAAATATAAGGAAACTGAGAGTGAGATAATTAAAATGATTTCTCCAATGGAGTTGATTTACCTACTATCACAATAACAAATAGCAAATCTTGAATCCAATTCAGATTTTTAGGCTTCAAATTCTGTCTTCTTTCCATCAAATGATACCATCTTAGTGAGGGTTCTCCAATGATGCCTGAAAGTCTTCAAAAGGTTTGATGACTTCTTAATGGGTATATTGTATGAGAGATTTTTGTTCAAGTATTTACTGGATAGGATGGCTTATGAGATTGCTTCCCATTCATAGATTTTAAAAGATGATCTTAATCCAATTCACTCATATATAGATATAGATATAGATATAGATATAGATATAGATATATAGATATAAAAGATGATCTTAATACAATTCACTCATATATATAAATATATATATATATACATATACATGTATATATATATATATATATATATATATATATATATGTTGTTGCTGTTGATGATGATGATCAAAGGTTTTAGTTTTTGTTTTCTATTTTAAATTTTAATATCAAAATTCACTTTTATTGAATGTCATATTCAAGGCTGGCTTTACATATATGTAAGTAGAACAGGCATTTGCTTATATGATATGGTTTGTGTGATCCTTTGCTTTTTGAAAAGCACCAGTGATGTCATAAGGTGATGTCCTGATTCATGAATGAATTGATTTAAGTAAGGCAGAGTTGCACAATAATCAGCCTCACTTTCTCTTCCAGAATAATTGAACCAGTAACAAGACAAAAGTCAATGGTGATTATGATGTCCTAGGATATAGTAGATGGCCTTGGTGACTTTGATAACTGACCAAATATTAAGTGCTCTATATTATGTGCTTCAGCCACCTTTGTGGTCATTGAAATAAATTGTTATTCAACTATTCAGCCCAGGGAAGTCTTCACATGTTGGAGTAGATATCCAGCTAACTCAGCAATGGGTTTAAAGTTTCTAAGTTGGGGGCAGCTAGGTGGCGCAGTGGATAGAGCACCAGCCTTGAATTCAGGAGGACCTGAGTTCAAATCTGCTCTTAGACACTTAACACTTCCTAGCTATGTGATCCTGGGCAAGTCACTTAACCCCAGCCTCAGGGAAAATGAATAAAGTTTGTAAGTTACCCTCATCCTTGTTTAACCTATCTCCCAAGACAGTTTTGCCAGGGTATGGCTGCACATCTTTTTTGGAGCCATGACAGAGAGCTACATTTTACATATAAGGACTCCAGCACAGATGTGTCCGGGCTAGATTTAGGAATACAATCTCAGCTTCCTGTTTCACCGCCTTTTTCTTCTTGTGATTCACTGGTATAGACACAGACAATTCTTACTTTTCATAAATTCCCATTATGCACATTTGACTCTATATAAAGAATTCTGAAAAAATCCATATTCTCTCCCCCCCCAAATGAAATCCGTAAAGCAGATGTTGTATAATAAGATGCTGTTTGATGCCAGCCAGTGGTGGGAAGCTCAGAAGCATCTCTAAGTCATATGCTATATGTGCACACAGTGAAAGACACTGTGTCTTCTTCTGTGTTAAAGAGTGAATCTTATCTTTTCACCATATTTGGTGATAAATGTGCTCTTGATGGGAAAAGTGAAATATTTTGTAAGTGTGAGCCAATAGACTTAGAAATTAAAAAAATAATAATTAGAAAATAAGAAGAAAAATTTGTCTTTAAAAGGATATGAACTTGGTCTTGTAATGCTGATTATATCTTAGTGAAAGATGCTGCTCTAATAATTATAGATGATACCAGTTATATGTCAAAATTAGAATGTAGATTGTTGCAACACTCTCAGAAATATTGTCATTAGGGGGCTGCAATTTCTGGCCTGGCCCAAGTCTTATGATGCGAATGCTTGCATGAAGTCAATTCATCTGTCACAGTAAAGAGAAGGCACTATTATAGTTATGGGAAAATGATGAACTTTTTGGATGTAGAAAATCAGACTCAGAAGTATACATCTTTAAGCATGATAACCGTTCAAACCAAGGCTCAAACACTCTTTGAAGACCTCTTTTTATTTGTTAAAGGTAAAGTAATTTGAAGGAACACAAGTATTTACAGCAAGCAGTGATTGGTTTGCACAATTTAAAAATCATGCAGGATTTTATAATGCCCAAGTGTCAAGAAAGCTTGTTTTACCAGAAGTTAAGTTCCCAGAGTTTCTGCAAAAATAATAGATGAAGTCCCTACTTGATGGAGCAAATGTTTAAAGTAGACAAAAAAGGCATATTTTATCAAAAAAAATGCTATTTTGAACCTATGTCTCAGTAGAAGGAGGAAAAAAACTTGGCCAGTGCAGAAAGCTTCAAAAAAATGGAATTGCTCTTCTACTTGGAGGGAATGCATCTGGACCTTGCAAATTACAATCTGTTCTTTGTGCAGCTCTCAGAAAACCCCAGAGCACTGAAAAGAATCAGCAGGGACATGGCCATTTACAATTCATTTTATTTTATGATTTTCATAGATTTAACAAAAATGAAATGTTAGTAACAAGATTGGAAAATTAGCACAAAAATTGGGCCTAGAAGATGGGGAAAATGTTGTGGAAGAGTTGTTTGAGACTCAGGAGAAGAATTTTTAAAACAAGGATCTGGTTGAACTACTAGCCACAAAGATTGTAGAAGAAGAAAGGAAATCTTCAGAACTCAAGGTCAAACCAAAAAGATTCAGAACAAAACAGTTGGCAGAAGCATTTCATCATTTGAATGTTTTTTTTTTTTTCTTATATTAAAAAGACAGGTCCAAATACTACAAGATTTTTTGAAGTTCAAAGACTAGTTGAAGAGAAGAGTGCTTGCTTTCTTCAGATATACTTGGGGATAAGGAGAGGAGGACTCTATCCAAACATTTCTCACTAGCTTCATTAAAAATAATTGAATATGGATAGAGGATCAGCCTTGAAGTCAGAAGGACCTAAGTTCAAGTTTGGCTACAGACACTTAATACTTCCTAGCTGAGTGACCCTGGGCAAGTCCCCAATTGCCTTACCCCCAAAAAATAATTGAATAAAAAAAAAAAAGTTGAATAGCCAACTCTCAGTGATAAAGGTTAGGAGAATTTGGGTGGGGAAGAGGCAACACATCACATACCTATGTTAATTTTACTGTGCACTACTGTGCATACTTTATTATTAATTTTATCTTTCATTTCATAATTCTACTTACCGTTATTGCATAGTATTTAATAAGTTCAAATTTCAACACATTTTATAACTCTTCTATAGGTATTGTTTTGTGCATGCCTTTGTTATACAAGCTAAGTGAAGGGAGTCTTTGGGAACAAATTCACATTTTACAAAATTCACTTTACATAGAAGGCTATGGACTTATGTAAAGTGAGAACTCTTTCTACTTTGAAAAAGAGTTGGTTGGCAGTTAAAAACAAATTGGAAATGGTGAAAAATCACCCTGAAAGATCTGAAGGCTTGCTTAAAGGATTACAATTCATATTCCTCTTCTAAGCTTCATAAATTGCAAATGGTGCTATAATAATAATAGCACATATTTCATAGTGCTTTAAGTTTTGTGAAGTGTTTTACATGTGTTATTCCACTTGAACCTCAAATTGATGCTGGGCGGTAGATGTTATTACTATATCACTTTAAAGATGGAGAAACCAAAGTTGAGGGAGGTTAAGGGATGTGCCCAAGATCCAATATCTAATGTCTGAAGCAGACTGTGAACTAAAGTCTTACGGATCCCAAGTCCACCATTCATCCATTTTGTTGCCTAACTAATATGTCATGGTCTCTGGGGTAGTTGAGGCAGGACAACATTCCTTCTATATAAGATCTGGGGATTTTAATGGGCTATAAACTCACTTAAAAGATATATGGAGGCTTAAGATACATCTTTTCTTACTGTATCTCTCTCCCAATACCAAGAACAGACTGCTGAACCACAAAATAGACCTTTGATAAATGCTGGTTGACCTGAAATTGAATCTCAAAAGGCGAAAGGATAATATGTGGAATGACTGCATTTAATGCTTATAAATTCAGAGATGGTAGTTGGTCACCCAAATTTTCAACCAACAACTTAACTCATGACTAATGGCCTCTCCAATAGGGAATATGTCTAATCATGCCAGATTATGAGACCCTCAGAGTGGCTACATGGCTATGAATAAAATACCTGGTTGGAAGTCAAGAAGTCCTGAGTTCAAATTGCATCAGACACTTATTAGCTATGAGACTCTGTGCCAATCAATTAACCTTATTTACCTCAGTTCCTCATCTGCAAAATAAGCTGTAGAGGATATAAAAATTTCTCCAATATCTTTGTCAAGAGAAGCCCTCAGAGTCAGACATGACTAAAATCACTGAACAATGTGAGGTGCTAATACTTTATTCTGGGAGATTCCCTAACTTGTCCCAGCCTGATTTAAACTAAAATAGGTCTCAAGGGAAGGAATTGTTCAAGTTGACATTTCTACCACTTTCCAAGATGAGATTATGTGATACGGAATAAGATGCTTGGAAATTTTTTTTTAATTTTTATTTGGTCAAGAGAGAGAAATGTCAGCATGCTTTGCTGTGGTAATTGGAAACATCAAGGCATCAAATTTATTCATCCTACTTCTAGCCCTGTTAGAGACGTATACTATGCTTAATATGTAAAATATCAGTCCTTTCATCTATTTTAGGGCTTTCTGTATTGGGGTTTGGAAGACAATCTTGAGTAGATGAAATACCCTTCAGATGTGATGCAAAAATTTGAAAGTACAAAATACATTTTAAAGCTATTTTCTTTTGATGGTCTGACATAAAACTATGTTGTTATTTTTAGGGTATCCAGCTTTATTCTGGTAAAGAAAAACACTCTAACACTATATGCTTGTTGAAAATTACCTCTGAGTGTCTTCACTCTTTAATCACTCAAAGATGTCTCAGCTAGACCTTGTGATGGGGAATTAGCCTCTTGTTAACTCCCTGGCTGCTGAACTCATTCCTTGCTATTGCTAGAGAAAGCATATGTCAAGTCATTCAACCAGAATTTCTTTTTCCATCTGCTTCCACCCCAACCTTCTTACTATAGCACTGGATGCAAAGTTTCATATTTAACCTTTCCAACATCTGATCAAGACAATTTCCACTTCTTAACTCAACTTTTTTTTTTAATTTTTCAACTTTAATTCTAAACATTAGATCAAAAAGTAAGATTCAGAGAACCATCACTGTATAAGTGATCCCACCAGGAAGATGCAGCTAAAGCTCTTTGGGAATGTGTTCAAATTCTCTTAAGAATCTCTAAGGCAATGTCAGATCTGAAAGTTTGTCAAGATTTGGGTCTGTCTTTTTTGTAAAAATAGTATAGGATTGTTTAGAATAGAATTTTGTATAGAATCCTATACAAAAAAGTATAAGATTATAACTTTCTAATTGTCAAGGACCACATGATACATGTATTTATTCAGTTGTGATTGTTGTTGCTGTCATTTCAGACATGTTCTGACTGTAATCTCCATTTGAGTTTTTCTTGGCAAAAGGCATAAGTTGCTATTTCCTTCTCAACTCTTTTTACAGATGAGGAAACTGAGGCAAACAAGGTTAAATTATTTACTTAAGGGTATACAGGTAGTATCTAAGGCTAGATTTGAACTAGGCCTTCCTGATAACAGGTCTGACACATGAGCATCCATGCATATATGTGCACACACATACACACAGATGTGTATGTGAATGCAGATGTGTGTATATATGTATATATGTATGTATATGTGGCTGTATAGCTATATACCCATAAAGAGATATGTTCGTTCTCTCTCTCTCTCTCTCTCTCTCTCTCTCTCTCTCTCTCTCTCTCTCTCTCTCTCTCTCTCCCCCCCTCCTCTCTCTCTCTCTTTTCCCCCCCTCTCTCTCTTCCCCCCCCTCTCTCTCTCCTCTCTCTCTCTCTCTCTCTCTCTCTCTCTCTCTCTCTCTCTCTCTCTCTCTCTCTCTGTTTTTCTCTGTCTCTCTTTCTCTCTGTTTCTCTTTCTGTCTCTGTCTCTGTCTCTCTGTCTCTGTCTCTCTGTCTCTGTCTCTGTCTCTGTCTCTCTCTCTCTCTCTCTCTCTCTCTCTCTCTCTCTCTCTCTCTCTCTCTCTCACACACACACACACACACACACACACATACAAATATGATTTATTCACATACCTATACATCTTAGTATCCAAGACAACCTTTTAACATGAAGTTACAGAGAACATCTAATTATAAGTTGGTGGAGGGAATTTACTCATATTGTTAACCTTTATGTCAATGAAATTACAAATCTATATCTCTTCCAGTTCATAGACAGACACATATACACTCATAAATACACAATCTCACAAACACTTCATTTTAAACTTGAACTGTGATTTCTTAAAATGTGATTTCCCAAATATTTAGAATATTGTAAAGTTTTAATAAATGTTGGTAGCCAATTGCTTGTATGATTTCATAAAAAAATGACACTGAATAGTGTTCTTGTTATTATTGTTGTATACTCTTCTTTTCCAGAATGAAAATTCTATTGTTATAGATCAAGCTTCTTAAAACTATGGATCAAAACTATATATGGGATCATGTAGCTGAATGTGAGGATCATGAAAAATTTGGCAACAGGAAAATGTTTCTGAATGTAACAACCAAAAATTAATTCAAACTTAAATGCGTAATGAATTTGCAGTGTTTCTAGCGGCACTTGCCCATCTCGCATTATGACTTCACTGCAGTCTTGGTTCTGAACATACAACACGTGTACTTTGCACCATGCATGCACAAATATTGCCAGAAACACTCCAAGTAAAACTGTCTTGGATGTGAGTGGTGAATCATTGGAAAAATATTTAAGAAACCCTGATAGGTAACTCCCCATTGGTAACTTCTATTGCTAATGTGTAAGCAGCTTCTCTACAACTCGGAGGCTGAGTTGCCTGGAACATGGAAAGGTGAAATAATTTACTCAGGATTGCACAGTTCATAGAAATCAAAGGTATATATATATACATATATGTATATATATACATATATGTGTATATATGTATATATATGTGTGTGTGTATATATCTATATATATAGATATATAGATATATACACACACACACACATCATTATACATATATAGACCAGACCAAACCAGGTAGGCCTATATTTATGTTTACATGGCTGTATATATATATGTATGCATGTATTTAGCCTGGTAAAGTGGGAGAAAAAGGCCAACCTTAGTTTCAGAATTCTTAGTTTGAGAATTCTGATTCTGGAAGATCAAACAATCATTATGTACTTTTGGGGAAAACAAAAGGACAATAGCCATTGACAGTTACAACATTTTAATCCAATGATCCTAGTAGTAGGATGGAACCCCAAGAGTGTTAACAAAAGGAGAAAGGAATAGCACAAAATACATAGTGTATTTACTTAAAAGAGAAAAAAAGAAAGCAGAAAAGAGCTCATATATACTATAATTGGAGAAGGGCTGAGCAGATTGTGATATTGTTTTTCTCCGAACTGATAAAACAGAAATTAGAATCCCTTTCTGTCTTTGGGGCAGCCAAGTGGTAGAATAACTGGGCCTAGTGTCAGGATGACTTGAATTCAAATGTAATCTCAGAAACTTCAGAAGCTGGAAGATGAATGGATGTCCATCAATTGGAGAATGGTTGGGTAAACTATGGTATATGAATGTTATGGAATATTATTGTTCTATAAGAAATGGCCAACAGGAGAAATACAGAGAGGCTTGGAGAGACTTACATCAACTGATGCTGAGTGAAACGAGCAAAACCAGAAGATCATTATACACTTCAACAATGATACTGTACGAGGATGTATGCTGATGGAAGTAGATTTCTTCAACATAGAGAAGAGCTAATCCAATTCCAATTGATTAATGATGGACAGAACCAGCTACACCCAGAAAAGGAACACTGGGAAATGAATGTAAACTGTTATTTTTACCTTCTGAATCCAATTCTTCCTGTGCAACAAAAAATTCGGTTCTACACACATATATTGTATCTAAATTATACTGTAATATATTTAACATATATAAGACTGCTTGCCATCTGGGGGAGGGGGTTGGGGGAGGAAGGGAAAAAATCTGAATAGAAGTAAGTGCAAGGGATAATGTTGTAAAAAATTACCCATGCATATGTACTGTCAAAAATGTTATAATTATAAAATAAAATTAAAAAAAAAAAAAAGAAACTTCCTACATGTGTGACCCTAATAAAGTCACTTATTTTTAGTTTCCTTGATTGTAAAATGAGGATAATCATAGTATTTACCTCATATAGTTGTTGTGAGGATACAATGAGATAATAATTTAAAAGAGCTCAACATAATTCTTGACATATAGTAGGTACTAAAAATGCTTAGTTTTTTTTTTCCTTTCCCTTCCAAAAATAAAAATAGATATATAGAGAAAAAAAGCAAACTGAAAGTACAATGTGCACTCAGATTATGATTACAGAGAAAACAAAAGTAACAAAATCCTTTAACACCTCACTTTCCCCAAAAAGATAACTATAACATGGAAACATGAGATCAAAAACAATAGCATTATTTTGTTACTTTTCACATGTACATTGTAAAGAAATTACAACTATCACAATGCCTGTGGTTTATGCATGACTTTGTTTTTGCATTTTATTTACTTGACATTTGTTTTGTTTATTAATAAAAAGTTCTTTGAAATAAACATAGGCAGATAACATGCAAGATAATGTTGATTCTTTATATATGATAAAATTAGAAATCATATTTACAGCAAAACATTATTGAGGTATACTTTATTTTTATTAAAGCTTTTTATTTTCAAAACATATGCATGGATAATTGTAGAAACTTTGGTTCCAAATTTCTTCCCCCTCTGTACTCCATCCCCTCTCCTAGATGGAAAGTAGTCCAATACAGGTTAAATATATTAAAATATATATTAAATCCAATATATGTGTACATATTTAATGGGTACACTCTTTTCTTGAATTCACAGAGCAGAATTTTTAAAAATTTGTATTCATAAGAGAGAAACAGGCATTTCAGTGCATATTATGTGCCAGACATTGAACAATGGAAGTTTTACTATTGCTAAAACTTTACCTTATCTCTCTTGAGAGAGAGTGATTAAAGTGGCCCATCAGTCCCAGAAGAGTTTGAGTTTTATTGATCGCTAACTAAGCCTCCACATCATTTGGAAGGAGAGAGTTCACATGAAAAGCTTCAGAATATGGGGGCACATTGAACTGCTTAAAGCAATGTGAAATCTGGCACTCAGGAGATTTCTTCTCAAAGTGGACTGCAGAGCTCAGGGAATCAATTCACCTACCACCACCACCACATTACAGAGAAAGCAAATGTTCTATAGTAAGCAGCCAGTACAGTGGAAAGTGGGCTTGGATGGTCGTATCTATCTTGTATTGTACCCAGGATGACAGGCTACTGCAAAAGAGCTCATTTGCTAGGACTTTGATGGGGCTATAATTTTCCATTTAAAATGCAAAATTCCCCATACCAAATCACTTGAATAATTATGAAGATGTAAGTAATCCTTTTGCTAAAAGTAATTATGGGGAGCAAGGCTCTCCTTTGCCTTCAGTGTTCGTGCATATGTTTGTTTCTGTGAGCAGGCTCATTAAAATGTTGAGAAACTTGCTGAAACGCTGGCATTTGGGATGGAAAGCAGTTGTACTCCTGGCAAAACCTAACACATATTTCTAAGGAAAATGAAAGCTGTGGTTATAATAAGCTTAATTTACCACAAACAAGGGCCAAACCAACAGACTTCTATTTCATATTTGAAGCTATACTGAACTTCCACAGTAAGGGGTCTTCTTTTTATAAAATCAGAAAGAAAAATGGTCTGTTCTGTTAGTAAATATATTGTAGGGGTTGGGTAGGAATGGGCTGGGCCTTGCAAAATACTGCAATTAGGAAGCCAAAATAAACAAGATATCTCGCAAACCATCCATTTGATGTAGAATGAACTCTTCATGCTTTGATGAGTTAGAAATGAACATGGACCAAAGCCATTGTAAGCTTTTGGTGGCCAAAGTGATAAGTACCACAAGGTTTTCCTAACAGATGAGTGGGACCCCTACCCAACCACTAACAAGAGGCACATAGAGTGTGACAGGTTGAGGCTGCCACATTAGGCACGAATGTCATTAGGAAAAAAATAAGAATATAAAAACTGGTTATAAAACAATGGCACAAGGACAGGGAGCCATATGGCACTAAGGCTGCTCTACAAGGCCCTTACAATTAACCCTGCCTGACAATAATGCAGAGACACCTGACTTATGTAGAGCTCTTTCCTCTGGCTTTGTTTTATAGGGGCATAGTTAGCTGTAAACAACAATAAAGTCTCTAAAAGCTTTCTGAGGGACTGAGAAGCTGGAACAGAAGATGGAAGATGGGTGGGCCCACTTTTAAACCTTAGCCAACAAGTATATAAAACAAAGCAGAAGATTAGCCAAGGGAAGGGTACTTTGGAAACAGAGAGGAATAAAAGCACAAAAGAAACAGCAGAAATAGAAACATAAAGCATGAGTTCATGTAGATTAGGGACACAGATTATGCTATATAAAGAGTTACCTAAGAGGCCTGGTAGTTCAAGTTTAAGATCTGGAGCCAGGAAGAAGGGGTTCAAGTCTGATCTCAGATATTTCCTAACTGTGTGAACTTAGGCAAGTCACTTACCCTCTGTATGCCTCAGTTTGCTTATCAGTATGGATAATAGAATTCAACTACCAGAGTTGTCAGTCATTTTTCATTATGTGATTCTTTATGAATGACCCCATTTGGCGTTTTCTTGGCAAAAACATTAGAGTAGTTTATCACTTTCTTTTCCAGTTTATTTTACAGATAAGGAAACTGAGGCAAACAGGTTTAAGTGACTTGCCCACGGTCACCTGGCTAACTGCAAGCACTTAACAAAAGCTCATTGAAAGTCTGAGAAGGCAAATTTGGCAGACTTTAACAAGTAGTTAGATGCTTAAGGTTAAGACAAAAAGTAATTGACTTTTCCTTATCCTCTCTCCTCCTCTTTATATCTAATCAACTGCTAACTCTTAACAGCTCTATTTCTATGGCATCTCTCATATTTGACGCTTTAACCTCTATTCATATCACTATCACCTCATTTCAAGCCCTGATGACTTCTCACCTATACTATTCGAATAACCCATCAATTGATCTCCTTGCCCAATACTTTTCCCTTCGCCAATCCATTCTCCACACAAATATCAAGTTTATCTTCCTAAAATATTGTTGATACTCCATGTATATGTTCTATATTCTATACATATATATCATTTATATACATATATATATATATATATATATATATATATATATATAAAGAGAGAGAGTTCATTTTTCCACTGAACAATAATCAGTACTTTGCTACTATCTCTAGAACAAAAATACTAATGCCTCCACTTGATCTTTAAGAGCCTTCACTGTCTGTTTTCAGACTACAAATTTCATACTTCTGGCCTTTCAAGGACTTTAAATTTAAGTGATATGCTATATGAACTATTCTCTGAACTCAGCATTGATCTTAGCAGAGTGTTTCCAAATTCATGGACTGAGCTGCTTCTTCCTATTTGTTTCTCTAGAGGTTCTTTTTGCAAGATAAAACCTATAGGAAACTTTACCTCTTTTTCTCCCCCCATTGTTGGGGTTTTCTATCTCTTTAAATTGTTTTATATTTAAATGTCTGTCTAAATATTTGATCTTCCCTCTCTTTCCCATTAGACTCTATTCCCCTTGAAGTCAGGGATTTTAAAGGTGTGTTATTTTTGTACATCTAAATCCATATTTCTTGCATATAGTAGGCACTTAATAAATATAAAATTATAAAATTTAAGTTTGGACATATGGATGAAATATAATATCATTAACTAAAATATCAAACAAATAAGTAATACAAGACGGGACATGTTGCCACATACTTATAAACCCTGCTACTCAGTAAGCTGAAGTTAGTGGATAGCTTGAGTTTGAGAGTTCAAAGCTTTAGTGTACTTTAGTTTACTGATTTTGGTGTGCATACTAAATCTGATGTCAATGAACTAAGACCTGGAAGTTTGGGGAGGGGGGGAAAGACTGCCTAATGATGGAACAGTTCTATACTAGAAAGACAGAAGATCTAAGTTCCCATACTTCCAATAGAGATACCAAATTTGTTAGTAGCCACTTCAGGTAAGACTGAAAATGAATGGAAGGAAGGAAGAAGGGAGGGAGGAAGGGAGAGAAAAAAAGGAAGGAGAGAAGGAGAAAAGAAAAGAAAGAAGAGGGGGAGAAGAAGGGGAAGATGAGGGTATGGCTATGGAAGATGATAGAATATGTTCAATAAATGTTGCATTTGAATTGTCAATGGAATATTTAGGTGGATATGATCCTCATTTTGAGGGCATTTGGAAATACAGAACTGGAGCTCAAGTGAGAAACTGAATTTTGATAAAGATATGAGAGTCATCTGCTCAGAGAAGAAATCGTCAAGGAAAAGTATATATGGAGAAAAGGATCATGAATAGAACCTACAGAATTCTGACTTTTTCTATTTTTTTCAAAAGTAATAACTTGTGAAAAATGAATGAGAATAATTTAATCGGGTGTCCAGATATCAAATATTCAAAAATCCATGAATTCCCCCTGACTCTAGATAGAGTATAGCAGAAAGAACATTCCCTGATGTCAGAAGAATTCAAATCTGATTTCTGGTACTTACTATATACTTTAGGTCCCTTAAATAATCTCATTAGTTTCCTCATTTGTAAAATGAGGAGATTTTATTAAATGATATATGAAATTGTTTCTAGTTTCATAGTCATGATTCTCTTAATGACTAGCTCTGTAAACAAAAGAAAGTCACAATACCGCAGAGTCTCAGTTTCTCTTGCCTGAAAAACTAAAAGCTTGGACAAAATTGTCACTAAGATTCTGAGTCATTATGTGATCAGTAATGCAAAGTGACATTAAGCTCTCTCACAATTTTAAGCCCACCTTAAGACTTGTATTCTCTTTTGGATAGCAGTAGAAACACTTGGGATATCAAACTACTCTGTGGAAATTGCTTCCCAGTAAATCACTTAGAAAATATCTTTACTGTGTGACATTTTAATGTATTGTAAAACACTCAGCATTTTATTGATGAAAATAGCAAACAACAACAAAATCTAATGGGGAAATGTTGTAGCTCACTGAGCTTGACTGATACTCTACATGACCAGGCATTCACATCACTAAAATTCAACTGTAAATGAACATTTCAGTGTGGTGTGGTAGAAAGAACATTGGATTTGGAGTTCTGGAGTCTAGCTTCTAATCTTGCTTGTGCCTTCTTTCTTATTATAGATGTTTCTAGATTTCACTGCCTGGGCATATTTCTTACTCAAAACCCATACTCTTATCTATGATATGACTATTTCAGCATCCATGATCCTGTGGTGAAGAAATTATATAGAGGAGTAGAGTGAAGACCATTTTTTCATTTATCTTGGGAAGGAGACTGGACTAAATTTCTATGTTTTCTGCCATCCAATATTTTTTCATTGTTTAATTCTATTTCAAGGATTATGATTTAAATCATTGCATTATGAAAACCAGACAACATCAAACTTAATGGCATGGGGTGCTGATGGAATCCTGTCATTCCTCCCAAAATGGTTAAAGAGCTATTTACTAGTAATCTTCATCTTTCATCTAAGCATTTGTCATTTGTGTAGAAATTTTAGACTTTAGCTGAAATAATTTTCACCTTCTTTTGGGATGATAGAACTTTGAACATAGGAAACAGAGCAGGATTAGTATTAAAAGAACAATAACAATAGCTAATTTTTAACTAACTTTTTGTAGGCCGCATGGTATCATGGAGGCAACATGGACTATCAGCTTTGGATAGAGCAGCAGGTCTCCCACTTGTTACCTGCCTGACCTTGGACAAGTGACAATTTCTTGGGGATCTCATGGATTAATATGTAAAATAATGGGATTAGATCAAGGCCGCTTCCAGTTCTGGATCCATAATCATGATCTTTATGGTTACGGTAAGACTTGTACACACTATGACATTTAATCATTACAATTACCTTCAGTTAAGGAAGTTCTGGAAAAGGCAGTGGAGAGATTATAATTCCCAAAACAATTCTAAGAAAACTACACACACACACACACACACACACACACACACACACACACACACACACACACACATATATATGTATATATATATATATTTCATTGATCTAGATTAATCTCATCAGTGTAAATGCTATTCTAATCACTAAGACCCTCTCTTTGAAATGGGCCCACTCTTTGTAGGGACTGTTCAGTCCCCATTTGGGAATTAGATAGGATAACTGGTGTGCAGTGGATTAAATCAAATATATAAAAAATGATTACTTGATTAATGATGAAAAATATGCACATTTTCCAGATGAACTGAGGAAGCTATTTAAAGCCATTTGAAAAAAATAACCTAATTCACTTTTTACTGGAGAAATGCAACATAAAATAATTCTTAGATAGACTAATGAGCCAAAAAAGGAAAATGATAAATATTGAAGAGAATGTGGGAAAATGGGACATTAATGCATTGTTAATGGAATTGTCAACTGATTCAACCATTCTCAAGAGCAGTATAGAACCAGGCTGAAAGGGCAATCAGACCTACCAATACCATTAGTAGGTGTGTAATCCAAAAGGGGAAAAGGACCTATATAGACAAAACTATTTAGAAAAGTTGTTTTTTTCAGGACAAAGAGAAATTGAGGGGAGGGCAATCAATTGAGGAATGACTGAATAAATTATGATATGTTGATTATGATTAAATGCTATTGTTCTATAAGAAATGATGAATAGGATGAAATCAGAAAAATATAAGTTCACATATGCCTTCCCAAATGGGGAAGAGGAAAGAAAGGGAGAGAATCTGGAACTCAAAGTTTTAAAAACAAATGTGAAAAAAAATATTTTACATGTTACTGGGGGAAAATAAAATATTAAAATTTTTAAAGGTCAAATCAAGTAATATTTGTTGTTTTGGTTTTAAAAGACTTAGTATAGTACCTGGAACATAGTAGATGCTACATAAATACTTATTTCCTTCTCTTCTGAACTAAGTAAAGCCCTCCATGAATCACTTAGCCATAACTCTTTCTGAATATCTGTAATTAAAAAAAAAAAATCCACAGGTGGACAGCTTTTGGGGTTTTAGTAACTATGGATTTAGTTACACTAAATTTCAAATGTAAAAAAGAAAATTAATATAACCTATATTGGTTATCATCTCAGGGAGAAGATAGAATGTGATACTTAAAACTACAAAAAATAGTTATGTTTAAATTATTTTTGCATTTAATTTACAAAAAAATAAGCTATTATTTTTAAAAGTCCATACCTAGAATGTAGGTCCCTTGAGGAATAGAACTGTTTCTTTTTTTATTTTATTTTTCTTTATATTGCTAGTACCTCTCAAGTCCCTGGCAAATAACAGATGTCTAATGAATGCATATTGATCGATTGACTGTTTGCTAGGTTTCTTGTATTTAATATTCTGCCACCTTGCTAGAAATTGCTCTTCACTTGAGTTTTATGGTATAATACAGGCTTGCCTTCAAAAAGTAATGAGATATCAGTAAATTAATTTTGGAAAGGCTGATAAAATCATATTGTTGGGGAACAAAACCATCAAGAGCGCTAAAAATAGACTTAATTATTTAGAATTGAGCAAAGATGACTAAGAAACTAAGAAATTGTGGTCTTCAAAAAAAATCAGGTCAAATCATTAAGCATTTATTAAGCACTTACTATATATGGAGCAGTGTGTTAAATACTGATAATACAAATGTTAACAGAAAGAAGAACAGTCAAAGATAACAATCAAAAGATGGTGACTGATTTGATTATCCTCACTAAGGCAAACCAAGAAGATACTAAATTTTAAACTATAATTTTAATTGATATAAAAAATAGGAAATGTCATAAAATTTAGTCAGTCATAAAGAAGACATAACAGATAGGTTACTCAAATATTGTGCTGCTACCCATGGAATATTAAAAATACTTCTAGAAGGATTTTTACCATGTTGAATAGGTCTTCTATTTAAGATTTATTCAAAGAATGGGGGGAAATGTTCTTAATAAAAATAAAAATAAAGCTCTCAATCTGTACTTTAAGAGAGAGTATGATAATTATCAATGATCACAGATACATTGAAATTTTGAACTACTTTGAAGGTAATACACAATCTCTTGTTTCTCCTCTCTCTTATTCTCCTTTTAACTTTTGTCTCTTTATATTTAACTTTTTTTTTCCTTCTGCATCCCCTTCAGCTATGTGCATATTCCAGTAAATCTGTGGATTATCATTGGTCCCTTGTTTAATTATTGCTACTCATTTCATGTTTCCATTAAAAAATGGAATTTAAAGAAATAGAAAATTGGATTAATCTCTTCATAAACCCAATTTTAACTTAGCAGTTCCAAAGCAAGTCTTGTTGGTATTAATCCTATTCTATATTGCAATAAAATCTCAAAATAAAGACAGAAAAGTAGAGTTGATTAAATATATTGTAGTCTTATAGTCCTTTGACTGAGAAAAGTAACTATTATTGCCAATATTTAAATGGCATTTTCAAGCACTATCTATCTGCTAGTCTCTCAGGGATCCTCACTTTTACTTTTGTCTCTCCAGATATGATTTAGGGATTATTTTTTCTTCTATATTCTTTCAACAATTTTTCTTATTCTGTTTTTTATATCTAATGGGTATCTTAAACTCTATCTCCCTCTGTCTTTTTTTTTTAATACTACATCAAGCAATTAAAAAAATTCTTACTGAGCTAAAATATGCCAGAAAGAGATTCAATTGGGAAGTGATTTTCTTTTTTGCCACAAAATTTCTTGTCAAAAGTTCAATCAGACCTTGTCAAATTAAATGAACAATAGAAAGTTATGTTATATTGCTAACCCATGACAAAAACACCTTTGGATAAAGGATGTGTTTCAGTGTCCATTGTGAGACCAAGAAAAAGAATGAATTCCTCTGTCTAAAATGTCATTTTTCACAAATGAAGTTCAGTGCTTATTTTTTCCCCTGACATCCAAGGGGCTTCTACCTTCCCTTAGCCTTTGGAATCAGAGGAAATTAAGCATGGCAAAGGAAAGGGCAGTAGGCAATTTTTAGAATACTCTAAAAGTCGTGTAGCAGAGTGATTTTTTTTATTAAAAACTCTTATTATATTTTAGCATTACAACTGCTCAAAGAGGCTTTTGCACAGAAGAGATGGAGCTTTACAATTTTTAGGAGCTGAGGTAGGAATTTTCTGAAAGCCAGCATTGGACTCCATATCTAGGGAGAGGATCCCCATCAGCATTTAAAGGTTTAAAAGCTTTTCTTGAAATTGCCTATTTGAGCTTTGAGTATAACTTTGAAGGAGGAGAAAAGCAGCTTTTATGTATTTAAAAATACTCTAGAGAAACTGACATCCTAACAAACCTTATTCACCGTGATGCCATCCCTATCCTCTGTAATTCATATTTAGAAAAAAAAAATCAAAGAATTGTCCGCAACTGGACCACTTTTTTTTTATCTTGTCCCAGTTTTTCATTTAGGAGAGAGAAAAAAAAGATAGCTATTCATTTTTATGAAGGAAAAACATCATATTGGTAACACAAAGCAATCAAGAATGAAAATGGGTATGGAATTAAAATTTTGGGTCTTTTCTTAACATGTCTTAGAGGGGGCATGAGTGCTTAAACTATTTGATTTTATGGTCTCTAAAATTTTCAAAGTTTATCAGCATGTCTACATGAGTTCTCCTGGGGGGAAAAATCACAGACCAAGTTTATTCTATGAACGATATACACGATATCGTTTTTATCGTAGGTCATAAATAAATCTACCAAAATGTAAGAATACATTTAGCTGACTTTTATGTATTCAGAATTCCAAAAATTTATGAATTCATGTTTGTAGTTCTTTAAACAGCTCTTTAAATATGTATGAAAAGATTTTAGATAGAGGGAGAAGAAAGGTGAGAAACTCAGAGACAAACAATAAAAGAAGGAAAAGGATCAAATGAAAAGTTCCTAAGAGGAGAAGAGTAAAAGAGGAAAAAGGGAACAAAGTGGGAAAGAGAGAGGAAAAAGGCTCAAAACAAGGTTGATAAGGGATGCAGTGGATAGTGCTGAGCTTGGAGTCAGGGAAATGGTTTCAAATTCTGCCTCAGATAACTATTAGCAATGGGATTTGGAGATAGTCCTTTCACTTCACTTTATCTCATCTAGAAAATGAGAGAATGGGCCTTTTAATTCTCTATATTTATGATTCTATGAAGGCAGAAGAAAATAGAAATGGAAAAGCAGTATGGCATGGTAAAAGGACTACTGGATTTCATATGGGAAAGTGAGATCAGATCCTATCTTTGCCATTCTGTGACTTAGACAAATTAATCCACTCTTTGGGCCTCAGTTTCTTCATCTGCAAAATGAGAGCACTGGAATAGATATTTATTTCAGTTCTAAATTTAGGATCTCCTCACCTCCTTAATATCACTTTTCAAAATCATAGTTTAATAAATATCTCTTGAACATCAACAGGGTACTAGGCAGTGATAAGTTCTGGGGATGCAAAGATGGAATTGTTTTCAAGGAATCAGATATAAAAAGGAGAGGCAAGGAAAGCTTACATAGAAATAATTATGATACTAGAAATGATGTCCTACATATAAAGGGAGCTTTAAGTGAATTTTTATGAAAAATATGATGAGATCACTTTCAGCTGATGGTATAATGGGAAAAATTACAACATCAGATAGTGCCACCTAAGTTTGCATCTTCATGATAAAGAGTAATTTTAGGAAATCAAAATGGCAATATGGAAGATGGGTATATTTCATCCTAAATATAAATGAAATTATAAATAAGACATATATCTTCAAATGAGTTGAATTTAAAGTCACAGACATCAAATAAGAACAGGTACAATATACTCATTAGTAATGCTCTGTAGAAACATGGGAGATATTAATGGCAGCCCTGTAAAACAAATTATAGATGCAATAAGGAGTTTATACTTCATTCAATAGGCAATGAGGATCAGGAACAAAGTTGATTTTATAGGAACAAGAGCCATCCTGAAATTGATAAATATTTAAAGATATGAATAGTTCTTAAGGGAAGAGAAAAACTAAAGCTATCAATAGTCATATTAAAAAATTCAAATCATTAATATTTAGATACAAGTAAATTAAAGTAACTCTGAGGTTGCACTTCAAATCTCTAAAAGGGAGTAATCTTTCACAATAAAAAGAAATAACAAATGTTGGAGGGACTGTGGGAAAACATGCATTGATGAGCTATAGGAGAACTGTTCATTGATCCAACCATTGAAAAGCAATACAGTGTTATGTTCAAAAAGTTATTTAGCTAATCACATCTTTTGCGCTAGCAATAGCACTATTAAGTGTACATGCCAAAGAAAGCAAAGAAACAAGTAAGGGTCCTATGTGCACAAAAATATTTGTAGTGATTCTTTTTGCAGTAGCAAAAAGATTGGACAATAAGATTACCAATAATCAAAAAAAAGAATAAACAAATGTAATGAAATAGCATTTATTAATTAAATTAATATATAGATTAAATATTTAATAATAATAATAAATATTTTTTTAAAATTATTAAAAATACAGTTATTAGTAATGAAGAAAGAAATAATTTCAGAGAATCGGGAAGAATTTTAGAGATAATTTTTGAACAGAGTAATGGTGTGACTGGAATGATACATTCAAAAATATCATTTGACATGCAAAAAGTAAAAAAATAGATTAGAGAGTTCAAAGATTAGAAGAAGGAAGACACAAATGAAGCTATTTATAATAGTTTATTTAAAAAGTGATTTGGCCTGAATTAAAGTATTTATAAATATGTTGACATGTCTGATTGATTTCACTAATTACATCCCCCCACACACACACACACAATAGTACCTAACTGCTGAAATATTATTCCAAGTGCTTTCAAAGCATGATAATAAAGTCAATTTCTTTCTAATGATTAGGTAAATCACCAGGCTCATTTTGCTTCTGCTACTGACTAGCAAACCAAAATTCACAATGGCAAATTATCATCTCAAGGTCACTCAGTTGAGAGGCAAACCATGAATTCAGGGCTTCTTTTCTTATGTGTTTCATCTATACCATACTGAAACTCACTTAACATGTTGAAATTCATACCCATATCACTAAATAACATACAATCTACTGTCCTCATTCAGAGAGATGACAGAAAAAATTATTCCTTGAGGAGACTCCCATACTTCAAACCAATGTTAGAGGTAGGCTTTCCAGAGAACCAATGAAAATGCTTCTTTTTTCCCCTTGGAATAAATATATACAATATTAACTTTCTAGTCCAGAGGCTCACTAAAGACAAACTTATTCTCAGAAGATGTAAAATCAAAGCAAAAAATAACCAAAGGCCCCAAAACTCTTTTCTGGAAAACTCTTTTCTGAAAATTACTTTTCTGGATGGAGGAGGCCAAATCTCATGTGGAAAGGAAATTAAATTTATTTTATTTGACCTTCAAGGGAAGAAGCAAGAAGCAAGAAGAGGAAGAAATTGTGGAGAAGTAGATTTAGACTTGATGTTGGAGGAGGGGAAATATCCTAATAATTAAAGCTGTCCAAAAGGAAGCCTTCAGGAATAGTGTAGGATAGAGTGGGATTGGCTTCCCTTTTATCAAATGTATTCAAGCAGTGTCATATCAAATATTTGCTAGAATAGAAATTCTTAACTTTTTGTATATTTATCCCCTTATTTTGATGAAACCTATGGATCCCATCTCAGAACAATCCTTTTAAAGGCACAAAGTAAACTACACAAGGTGAATAGGAAACAAATTATATTGAAATATAATAGACAATTAAAAAAAAAAAAAAAAGCAACTTTACAGACCCAAATTAAAATCTTTTGCTTGAAAGAAAACTTTATTAAAAAAAAAAAAAGTGCCTTCCAAAATGACGTCAATAATTCTCTGGCATTCTTTCTGGCATCAAATCTATATTAGACAATTATCAGCTGGGGGGGAGGGCGGAGGGTGCAAAGCCAAGATGATGGAGAGGATAAGCACTTCTTTCTGAGCTCTTCTACTAGCCTCACACTAATTACAAAATTCAGCCTCTGAAATAGTCCTAGTCTGGCAGAATCCATGAATATTGGGAGTGTAGCAAATTACCAGCAGAAGATAATTTTGAAGATCACCAGTACTGTTTTGATGGAGTGTGGGGATGGGAGGAGGCCAGGTGCAGTCAGGGAGGCAGAGCAAGAGGTCAGCCAGCTGAGCAGACCAGGGGCGGGTGTGGTTTCTGCAGGGTGGTGCAGACTCTGCACTGCAGAGAATCTATGCGGAGGACTCTACCACAGTATTGGCTACTCTGTCCTAGTTGTAAGCCAGTAGGTCAGCAGAGAAATTATGAAACATCCAAAAAAAAAATGCAAAAGGTAAAGAGTGTACACAAAAGTGCCAGAGTCTCCTGGGACTTGGCCAGGACCACCCAGCATTGGGATGAGTCAGCATCATTCCTGAGCAGCCAGTGCTGCTTCTGGGTGTCTGAGAGGAAGCTTAGAACCTCCTTGCCTTAAAAGCAGATCCCAATTAAAAAAAAAAAAAAAAAAGAGTAAAAAAGCAAAGTGAGTTCTAACTATAAACAGTTTCTATAGTGAAAGAGAAGAACAGACTTCAAACCCTGAGGACACTAGCGGATTGTTTCCAGATGAAGCCCCAAAGGGTGATATAATCTGGTCATCAGCACACAAGGCTCTCCTAGAAGAAATTAAAAAGGATCTTAAAAGAGAGCTAGAAGAAAAATGAGGAAAGGAAAGGAAAACTTTGCAAAAGGGTTTTGAAAAAGCATATAACTCATTAAAAGATAGATTGGAAAAAGACAACAACTCCCTGAAAAACAGAATATGTGAATTTGAAAAGGTAAAGAATTCTCAGAAAAACATAATTTATGAATTGGACAAATACAAAAAGAAGTAAAATGAGTAAATGAAGAAAATAATTCATTAAACAGCAAAACTGAACAAATGGAAATAAATGACTCAATGAGACATCAATAATCAGTTAAGCAAAATTTTAAAAAGTGAAAATACAGGGGAAAATGTCACATACCTACTTGGAAAAACAACAGACCTGGACAATGGAGTTAGAAAATCTAAGCATTATTGGGCTCTAAAAACCATGATTGAAAAAAAGAGAGACTCTAAAAGGGAGGGATTCTAAAGGGGGAAGGCTGCTGGAGGCAAGTGGTGCCCATAAGTTAAATACTGGGGAGGGGATAAGGGGAAAATGAAAGAGAAAAGTGTAATCTGGAGATAATAAGATGGCAGGAAATATAGAATTAGTAGTTTTAACCATAAATTTGAATGCGGTGAACATTTTTATAGTTAAAGGTACTGATAAAGGCTTCATTTTCAAAATATATAGAGAATTGAGTCTAATTTATAAGAAATCAAGTATTCCAGCTGATAAATGGTCAAAGCATATGAACAGACAGTTTTCAGATGATAAAATTGAAACTATTTCTACTCATATGAAAGAGTGTTCCAAATCACTATTGATCAGAGAAATACAAATTAAAACAACTCTGAGATACCACTATACACCTGTCAGATTGGCTGGAAGGACAGGGAAAAATAATTCGGAATGTTAGAGGGGATGTTGTAAAACTGGAACACTGATACATTGTTGGTGGAATTGTGAATGGATCCAACCATTCTGGAGAGCAGTTTGGAACTATGCTCAAAAAGTTATCAAACTGTGCATACCCTTTGATTCAGCAGTGTTATTACTGGGCTTATAACCCAAAAAGATCTTAAAGAAGGGAAAGGGACCCACATGTGCAAAAAGGTTTGTGGCAGCCCTTTTTGTAGTGGCTAGAAACTGGAAATTGAATGAGTTGGAGAATGGCTGAATAAATTGTGGTATATGAATGTTATGGAATATTATTGTTCTGTAAGAAATGACCAGCAGGACAATTTCAGAGAAGCCTGGGGAGAATTTACATGAACCGATGCTAAGTGAACTGAGCAAAACCAGAGCATCATTATACACTTCAACTACAATACTGGATCAATTCTGACAGAAGTGGCTCTCTTCAACAATGAGATGATTCAAACCAGTTCCAATTGTTCAGTAATGCAGAGAATCAGCTACATCCAGAGGGAGAACTATGGGAAATGAGTGTAGACCATAACATAGCATTTCCATTCTTTCTGTTATTTTTTGCTTGTATTTTTGTTTTCCTTCTCAGGTTTTTTTTTTTTTTTTTTTTTTTTTTTTTTTTGTCTTTCTTTTTAGATCTGATTTTTCTTGTGCATCAAGATAACTGCATAAATATGTACACATATATTGGATTTAACATATACTTTAACATACTTAACATGTATTGGACTGCCTGCCATCTAGGGGAAGTGGTGAGAGGAAGGAGGGGAAGAGTTGGAACAGAAGGTTTTGCAAGGGTTAATGTTGAAAAATTATCCATGCATATATTTAAAAAAAAAAAAAGGAAACCTGGATAAATGGGTAAAGGTTTCTTGCAGAAGGTCATGACAGAGATGAGGAAAAAGAATATCCCAGGCATGGGGGACAGCCAATGAAAATATAAGGAGTAAATATATGGAAGACCTTTTTCAAAGTTACTTCTCAATAAAAATCTTCCTTTCCTAGTCTCCTCAAATGTAAATGGAAGGATGAAATGTTTTGGTTTTTTAAACTAATTATCTGAACCACTGGCCATTTAATCCTGTGCTGCCTTCCCTTATTGATAAATTCTTTCATGTATGTAAAACCTGATCCCCTCAATGTATCTATTCTTTGCATGCTACTAGAATATTACTTTGTACACTGTATGTATTGAAGAAATAGTTGCTGAATAAAGGAATATGATATCAATGATTAATAAAAGAAAGAAAGAAAGAAAATTCTCAACTGTGTGATAAAGGATAAGTCACTTCTGTTTGTCTCAGTGTTTTTATCTGCTAAATGGGTATAATAATAGTACTTACCTCCCAGGATTTTCCTGAGAAGCAAAGGAAATAATAATTACAAAGCACTTATATGGCATAAAGTAAGTGCCATATAAACGCTAACTATTATTAACTATTATTATTATTGTTAATCTATCTGAGGCAGTTTTGTGGTACAGAAGATTTGTGCCTTGAGGTAGGAAAGCCTTGGTGCTAGTACAGCCTCAGTCCTTCACTGCTGTGCAAATTACTTGTGAAGTTTCAAAAGTTTGAGAGACATAGTTTCTGTGTAATCAATCATTTTAGTAATAACGCTAGCATGTTATTAATTAAAGAACTAAGAGATACTATTGAATATCAAAGACCCTCACAGCCATGGGCTCTGTCTGCCCTTAGAGAGGGCAGGTCATTTCCAAGGATGGCAATTTACTCTGGTTAACAATCAGAGAATAAATATTTCAATGAGAAGTGGACCTATTCTGAGGAAGGACTTAAGGCTTTGATTATGTCATTTACTTCTAAATTACCCCCAGCCTTGGACAATCTAATCAAATAATTAACCCCACCCAAATCTAATAGAGCACAACAGCCTTGAGTTGATCCTACTTTCCATCCCTAGCAAGATTGGGTAGAGTCTGATCTTAGTTGAGAAGAAAGTTCAACCTTCAGAGAATGAGAATTTGAAATGAGGACTTTTTAAAAAAAGGAGGATTATGGATTTCCCCAAATCAATGGTTATTAATAATTTCTCTCACACTTAACCTCTTTATGACTCAGTTTCCTCATTTGTAGATTACAGATAATTATAGCGCTTAACTTCCAATGTGGTGGTGAAGATAAATTGAAATAATATCTACAAAGCATTTTGCAAATTTTAAAGAATTATATTAATGCCAGTTGCTATTATATCAAGTGCTCAGATACAACCCCAAATCAAACCCCAAATCAGTTTTTGTCTGAGGTACAAGACTGAAAATAGAACCAAGCAACCATTTACCTTGGAGAGGATTCATTTAGAATCAAGATCCAGCTTTCCCAAAAACTCCCACAGTCACTCTTATCCAGATGTGAGCTAGACCAGCTTCTAATGAAGTTAAGTTCCATGTGATTGGAGGAGAGCATTCTAGCCTTCCACTCTCTTCTCCAAACACAGACCCCATGCCCATTTTTCCCCCCATCTTCTGCACTTCTGTCTCAACAATCTAATTGCCAAATATAACTGTGTAGTTTAAATGTCAGACAGGGAAAATGATGTAAGAACTATTTTCTTGAATCAATCCTTTCATTTTTTTTTTCCTAAGTGAAAATGGCATCAATTCAGGATTAAAAGTTCACAAAAGGGCATTTTAGACACTGATTGGAGCATTTCAACAACTTAAAATCAAAGGAGACTTGTCAAAAAATACAAACTCCTCAATGAATGTGCTAGAGGGTTCTACAGGTTTCAGCTATGAATTATATCTAAATTAGTTCCAGAGGCAAAATAAATTATTCTTTTGGACTTGATTAACATTTGCTTGTAACTGTAATCATTTACAAACAAATTTCTTTAGTGCCTGCTACTTTGAAAATAAGCTCACATTGGGAAAAAAAAAAAAAAAAGAAAAGGTGGGGGGGAAGTGCCTTAACAACCCAATTTGCTTCCCTACCCCGACAGTGGAACAAAAAAAAAAAAAAAAAAAAAAAGGGCAAAAGTATAACAGGGAGAGAAAGACGGTTTATTTTAAATTGACTAAAACATTGAAGAAAGAGGTGCTTAGGAGGCTCTAGTGGAGGGGGAAAATACTGTTTTATATGTCTCATCATCCATGGAGTCCTTTTCCTTAGGATTCCAAATGTTTTCAGTACCATAACAGCAAATTACCAGAGAAGAATGCCAAAAGGCAGAAGGAAACCTGGGCCTGGACTCCCCCTAGTTACCCACAGGGCTACTTCCTTCTCACTTCTTCTTTGCATCAGTGGGTTTGTCTTATTCCTTTAGCCAGAGATAGAGAAAGGACTGCTAAACATGTCATCATTCATATCTTGTGATTCCATTTTTGTAATGATTTGATTTAATAGCCACAGAGAAGACAGAGGCTTGGCTCAGTTTTACTTGAAAATCTTTTTTTTTTTTTTAAGATATGTAATTGAAATTAGGGATGCCCAGAGGAACTTTGTCTCTGTCTCCCTTCTCTTTCTTTCTTTCTCTCTCCTTCCTTCCTTCCTTCCTTCCTTCCTTCCTTCCTTCCTTCCTTCCTTCCTTCCTTCCTTCCTTCCTTCCTTCCTTCCTTCCTTCCTTCCTTCCTTCCTTCCTTCCTTCCTTCCTTCCTTCCTTCCTTCCTTCCTTCCTTCCTTCCTTCCTTCCTTCCTTCCTTCCTTCCTTCCTCCTTCTTCTCCTTCTCTCTCTCTCTCTCTCTCTCTCTCTCTCTCTCTCTCTCTCTCTCTCTCTCTCTCTCTGCCTCTCTATCTCTGTCTCTGCATCTCTCTATGCCTCTTTCCCTCTTTTTCTCTCTGTATCTTTGTCTGTCTCTGTCTCTTTCTCTGTTTCTCTTTGTCTCTGCCTTTCTGTGTGTGTCTCTCTTCTCTGTCTGTCTCTCTCTTTAAAGAGAGGAATCTCTTTCTTCCCCCCTCTCTGCTGTGTGTCTCTTTCTCTGTCTCTGACACTCACTATTTGTCTCTTTATATAAATATAAAAATATATTATGTTCATACAAAAATTATATTTCTTTTTAAAATACTTCAGGGATTGGAGTGGAAGGCCACAATACTCCTCAGTTGTTATTTCCTATTCATGGTATTGTCCATTTTCACTTCTGACTCTCTAAATTCACATATCAACCCAAGAATATTTTAAATAAATCCTTTCTTTATTTACTCCACATAACCTAGTTTTCCCTCATTTTGTGGAGACATATATAGACCTACATAGGAAGAAGCTGTGTCCTCTGAGAGAAAATAAGTTCCAACTCCTATCTGAGTATATGATACATATTAAATTCTTGATAACTGTTGATCAATTCATTGATTGAGGGTAGATATTGTATAATTTTTGCCTTTATTCCCAGGGGTTAGGATAGTACCCCATATAAAGTAAACATTTAATAAATGCTTGTGGATTGATTACACCCCCCCAAAAATGTGGGTATGCAAATATATGCATATATACATAAATATGCATGCACAAATATATTCATTCTATGTATAATACATGCCTATTTTTATATCCTGAAACAGCTAGTTCACAAGTGGATAAAGTATTTAATCTGGAGTCAGGGAGACCTGAGTTCAAGTATGGCTTTGACCCTTACTGGCCTTGTGACCTTGGGCAAATAATTTCACCTTGTTTGCCTTGAGAAAGCATTTTACACTTAATGGATAGGTTAAAATGATTGAAGGAGAAAGTGAAGGGATGTATGAAAATTGGGACCTTGACTCATTGTTGGTGGAATTGTGAACTGATTTGCCCATTTTGTAGACAAGCTGCAATTATGCCCAAAAACTTATTAAAGTAACTATACTCTTTATCCCAGTAATATCATTATTTAATCTATTTTCAAAGATGATTAGGGAAAAGGAAGAGAACCTCTATTTTTTATAATGTTTAAAACAGTTCTCTTTGATGTAATAAAGAATTGGAAATTGAAGAAATGCTTATCAATGGTGGAATCAAGTTGGCATATGCGATTGTGATGGAATACTACTGTACTATAAGAAATGATGAACTCAATAATCTGAGAAAAACACAGATTTCCATGAAATAATGAAGAGCAAATGAGTAGAACCAGGAGAACATTCCATACAGTAACAGCAGTATTACTTTTGGAATGGCTATGAATTAATTAGATTTTTTGACTAATATAAATACCCAAGTTAGCTATAAAGACAGACACTCTCCAAATCCAAAGAGAGAACTGATAAAAGTTTGTATAGAATAATTTTACACACATACATGTGTATGAACATCTATTTGTGTCTAATGACAGCCATTTCTAGGGGAAGGAGAAATAAAAAGAAATTTACATAACAATTTTGTTGTATATTTGAAAGGAATACAAGTTTGGCATAGTAGGTTTGCTGTTTAATATGCAATCATCTATTTTTATTGTACTATATTATTGAAATGTTTGTTTTATTTCATAAACTAAAAATAAAATTTATTAAATTAAAGTGTGATTGAATATTTTAAAAAATGATAGCAAGTAACACATCTTCCAAAGAAATCTTTTTAATATTTGATAAATAACAAGGAAAAAAATAACCTTTCAAGTCAGATCACACCCTTGGGAGAAAGAATGATATTTTGAGTAATGTATGCCTTACACTTTATGACACTTTGGAACAGTACCAAAAGAAGATTAATAAGACTTAGAAGTATAACAAAAAATAATAAATACAAAGTTTAGGTAGTTGGTTAAAAATTCTTCTAAGTGATATACCTTTAGTGGCTGATGTTTTATTTATAATTTACAGCGTTAAAGTATGCTAGACAGTGTACTAGAGGAAAAAAAAATCTAAAATAAGACTATCATATCAAAAATGCTTGTCTAAAATAGTTCTTTTAATATATATCTACAACACTAAAACTTTTTTTTTCCTAAAATACTGTATTAAAATAGTGAAACCCAATTTTTGTCTGCTAGCTGCATTTCGTATATTATTTTCCCCTATTATAATATAAAGTACTTGACGTAAAGCACTGATTGCTTGTTTGGTTTCTATCCCAAGTGCCTAGCACAATGCTTGGAACTTAGTAGGTGTTTTAAAATATTTTATCATTCATTTACAATTCACACTTATATATATACTTCTATTTTTATAGAAGCATATATACTTCTGATTTCCTCAAGATTGGGATAACACTTCTAAAATCTGTTGATAAAAATCCCATTGTTAATGCAGTTTGGCAAAATAGAGGGTCTTTTAGTGCTGGTTACTTTTTTCCTTTTCTTTTTCTAATCAAATTAACCAAAGGTTTATCTATTTCATTGTTTCTTTCTTTTTTTTTTTTTTTTCATAAAATCAACTCTTAATTTTGTTTATTTTCAACAGCTTTATTAGTTTTAACTTTATTAACTTCTCTTTTGAGTTTCAGAATTTCTAATTGTGTATTTAATTGGGGTTTTTTAATTTGTTCTTTTTCTAACTTTTTTAATTGCATGCCCAAATCATTGATTTCCTCTTTCTCTGTTTTATTCATGTAGCTATTTAGAGATATAAAATTTCCTCTAAATACTTCCTTGGCTGTGTTCCATAGGTTTTGGTATGTTGTCTTATTATCATTCTCTTGGATGAAATTACAGATTATTTCTGTGATTTGTTGTTTAACATTAGAATGTTAATATTAGAATATTTAATATTCTATCTTTCCCTAGATCTCTATTGAATATAACTTTTACTACACTGTGGTCTGAAAAAGAAGCATTTACAATTTCTGCCTTTCTGCAATTGATTGTGAGGCTTTTGCATTCTAATGCATGGTCAATTTTTGTGTAGGTACCATGTACTGCTGAGAAAAGGTATATTCCTTTCTATTTCTATTCATATTTCTCCAGAGATCTATCATATTTAGATTTTCTAGGATCCTATTAACCTCCCTAGTTTCTTTCTTATTTATTTTGTATTAAGATTTGTCTGAATCTGAGGGGGGAAGGTGGCACCCTTTATCAAGATGTACTTTCCTTCCTTTTCTCTTTTAATTAAATCTATTTTAACTTTTGTTTTATCTGAGATCAGAATTCTACCCCTGATTCTTTTGCTTCAGTTGAAGCATAATAAATTCTGTTCTAGCCTTTTACTTTTATTTTATATGTGTGTCTCTGTGTCATATGTTTCTTGTCAACAACATATTATGGAATTCTTTTTTTTTTAATCTACTCTGCTATTTGCTTAATTTTTATGGGAGAATGCATCCCATTCATATTCATAGTTATTATTACCAGCTCTGTATTTCTCTCCATCTTATTTCCTCCCCTTTTTATACTTTTGTTCTCTCTTTCAACACTGTCCTTGGTAGTACTTTTTTTTTTAACCATTCCACCCAATATTTTCTATTTTGTTACCCTTTCTTCATTCTCTTACACTTTTCCTAGTGTTTCTCCCTTCTATCCAACATCTCCCTTTTATTCCTCTTTTTTTTTCTCCTACTTCATTATAGGGTTAGATAAATTACTATACCTAAATGAACAATTAAATTATTCCCTCTTTGAACCAAAATTGATGAGATCAAGCTTCAGTTAATTCTCATCCCCCTCTCTTCTTTTCCTCAATTGAAATAGGTATTTTGTACCTCTTCATGTAATTGATTTTATCCCATTATACTTCCCCTATCCTCTTCTCCCAGATCAGACCTTTTTCCAATTCTTAATGTCTTTTTTCTTGAAGTTCATCACATCAGTGTCCATTCATAAACACACCCTCTAGCTATGTGATGTCCTCTTCTTTCTATCCCAGGAGCAGATAAATTCTCAAGAGTTAAAAGATATCATTTTCCATCCAAAAAAGTAAACAGTTTAACCTTCCAATAATATATCTTTCCCTCCTCTTTACCTTTCTATGATTCTCTTGAATCCTAGGTTTGAAGATCAAATTTTCTGTTTGGTACTGGTTTTTTCAATAGAAATAACTGAAAGTGTCTTACTTCATTGAAGATCCATCTCCTCCCCTGAAAGATGATGCTGGGTATATCTTAGTTAAGTCTTGGTTGTAACCTTAGGTTCTTTGCCTTCTGGAATATAGTATTCCAGTCTCCTAATCCTCTTTTGTAGAAGCTAGGTAATCCTGACTCTTGTTCCTTCCTATTTGTTTTTATATGACAGCTTGCAGTATATTTTCCTTGAGGTTGTATTTCTAGAATTTTGCAACAATGTTTTCTAGGGATTTTCTTATGATCTCTTTCTAGAGGTAATGGATAGATTCTTTCTGTGCCTATTTTCCCCTCTGTTTCTAGAATATTGGGGCAATTCTCTTTGATGATTCTTGAAGAATGTTATCCAAGCTCTTTTTTTGGTCATGGTCTTGAGGTAGATCAATAATTTTTTGAAGTTTAATTTTTTTATTAAAGCTTTTTATTTACAAAACATATGCATAGGTGATTTTTCAACATTGACCCTTGCAAAACTTTCTGTTCCAAATTTTTCCCTCCTTCCCCCCACCCCCTCCCCTAGGTGGCAAGTAGTCCAGTACATGTTAAATATGTTAAAATATATGTTAAATCCAATATATGTATACATATTTATAAAGTTATCTTGCTGCACAAGAAAAATCAGATCTTGAAAGAAAAAAAAACCTGAAAAGGAATACAAAATGCAAGCAAACATCAACAGAAACCATGAAAATGCTATGCTATGGTACACATTCAGTTCCTACATATATATCTCTGGATATATATGGCTTTCTTCATCATTGAACAATTAGAACTGGTTTGTATCATCTCATTGTTGAAAAAAGGTATGTCCATCAGAATTGTAGATCAATAATTTTAAAACTGTCTCTTCTGAATTTTTTTTCCAAGTTGAATGTTTATCAAAGAGGTATTTTACACATTTTCTTCCATTTCTTTATTCTTTTTAGTTTGATTATTGATGCCTCATAGAGTCATTAACTTCCATTTGCCCCCTCCTTTTTTTGTAATGTGTGATTTTTCTGCTTTAGCTTTTGTATCTCTTTTTTTATTTGCTTAATTCTACTTTTGTAATTGTTTTCTTCAGTGGATTTTTTTTTGGGGGGGGGCATTTAACCAATTGTATTTTTTTTTAAGAAATTATTTTCCTTTTTCAAGTTGTTGACTGCCTCTTGCATAGCTCTCATTTTTTTCTCATTTTTTCTTCTACCTCTTTTATTTGTCTTTTAAAATATTTCATGAACATTTCCAAGAAGCTTCTTTAGGCTTGAGATCAATTCATATTACACAAAATGTGTGGACATTTTGTCTTTGCCTGAGTTGGTGTGTTGGTCTTCCTTGTCACCAGAGCAGCTTTCTATGGTCAATGTTCTTTTTTGTTTCTTGCTCATTTTCTTTCCTTTGCCTTTGGTATTTCCTCTTTTTTTGCTTTTAAGGTCAAGCTATGCTCTAGAAGTAACAAGGTCCCAAGGTTCCCATGCACCTCTGAGCCTTGGCTTTGATCATAGGGGCCCCTTGTGTTGGTAAGGGTTAGTTTCATCTGCTCTGTCCAGAAAATAGCCTAGTTTCCCAGAATTTGCTGTCTGATGTGGGACTGGAAGCTGCCCATTGTTCTAGTCTCTACTGTGCCAGGACTGAGGATTTGCTGTGGTTAAGACCTTCTCACTGGCTTTCCCATACTTCATCTCAGCTAAGCTAAACACCTTTTTCATCCCAGTGAGAATGGTCTTTTTTGAAGTTTTTCCAGTTTATCTCAAACTGGAGAGTGGTTTCCTTCCTTCATACTCTTCAGAGGCTTACTTTCATGTGGTTTTCAAGGAAATTGGGAGGGCTTGAGCACCTTCCTGGCTTTACTACACCATCTTGGCTTCATTTTTGTTGATTGTTGTTTACTAGTGTTGAAGACCACTAGTTAGTTCTCAGATAATAGAGAGACTTTTGGTTCATTAAGAGGGAATATATCTTCTCCTTTACCACATAGACAGTGATCAAATTCCCTTTGTTTTTGTTCACTGAGACAATTGTGTCCAACTCTTTGTGATCCATTGACTGTAACATATCCATACTGTTCAGGAGGTTTTCTTGGCAAAGGAACTGGAAACGTTTGCCATTTCTTCCTCCAGTGAATTAAGGCAAATAGAGGTTAATAAACTTGTCCAGAGTCACAAATCTAACGAGTGTCTAAGGCAGAATTTGAACTCAGGTCTTCCTGACTCTCCAGCTCTTGCTGCTTACTGAGCTATCCAATTGCCTCTGCTATCCCCAATGTTTCATTTTAATTTTTCAAAAAGATTCTGATTATATTCAAGCAGATCTATACATACCACAAATAGGTCTGGGAATATTCAGAATTTGGCTTATCCACAAAACAGTAAAGGTGATTTCTCTATTTTTGCTAAAATAAAACAGCTATTTGAAATCCATATCCTTTGTGGGACAATGAATTGTATCATATAAATTCTGCATTTTTTGATAGGCAAAATCCTTCTACTTTTGGATCAATGGTTTCTGTTAGCAGAATTTAGATTTTTTAATATTTTTTATTATTATAGCTTTTTATTGATAAAACATATGTATAGGTGATTTTTCAACATTGCCCCTTACAAAAACTTCTGTTCCATCTTTTCCTCTCCTTCCCTCCACCGCCTCTTCCAGATGACAAGTAGCCCCATACATTTTAAATATGTTAAAGTATATTTTAAATACAATATATGTATACATGTTTATGCAGTTATCTTGTTGCACAAGAAAAATCGAATTTAGAAAGAAGGTAAAAATAACCTAGGAAGAAAAGCAAAAATGCAAGCAAACAATAAGAGAAAGATTGGGTATATATTGTGGTCCACACTCATTTCCAGTGTTCTTTTCCTTGGTGCAGCTGGTTCTGTTCATTACTGATCAATTGGAACTCATTTGGATCCTCTCATTGTTGAGGATAGAAACTTCCATCAGAATTGATCCTCATATAGTATTGTTGAGGTATAATGGTCTCCTGTTTCTGCTCATTTCACTCAGCATCAGTTTGTATAAGTCTCTCCAAGCCTCTCTGCATTCATCCTTCTGGTCAATTCTTATAGAACAATAATAGACTTTAGATATTCTTAAGAACAAGCAATCAGTATTGATTCCAATATCATTCCAATATTCTAGGGCTGTTGTGAGAATCAAAGAATATAATATTTATGAAGTGCTTATTACAGGACTTTGTACAGAAACAGTGTTTATCATGTGCCTGTGTTCCCTTCTTTACTTTTCCGTCTACCATTAGAACTACCTCCTCTTGAATCAGGGGGTATTTCATCATCAGAAGCTAAGAAGTCAATTAAGGCTATGAAAGGGGGGACAAAAGGCAAGGATCAATTTTCACTCCCTCCTTCTGTCCTTGTTTCTTCCATCCTCCCTCCCTCATTCTTTTAACCCTTGTTGTGAAAGTCCCACTTAGGGAAAAAACCTGACTCTGAAAGGAACCTCTAGGCACCTAGAGGATCTACATTTTAGCCTCACTTGTCCAGGTTTTGAACAGATATCTTAGATCTACCCAGATCAAAGACTGGCTCCCTAACACCTATGTTCTGATATCTCTCTTTACAGATGTGGAAAATATTTTCTTGACAATCAAGTCTAAAAATTAAGTAATTTGATTGTTATCAACCCCATCCTAAAAGGAAGAAAATAAGACTCAATGAGGGGAAGTTCCCCATTTTTTTCACCAAATCATTTCTACATCAGTAAGCTACTTGACCAGACAACTCCAATATAGATTATTTAGTTGTTGTGGGAACTTATGCTGTACAAAGGCTGCTGTTTCACTTTGTTTTGTTTTGTTTTGTTTTTCAAATTCAAAAATGTCAAGAACATCAGGACAAATTTTTAAAGAGAAAAAAAATGTGGAAAAACCTTCTTCATTTTATTTTTGTCCTAGTTCAATATGCTTACCATATTCTTACAATTATTATGATTCTAGAGGGAATTTATGGTGTGGTGTGATGTGTGTGTGTGTGTGTGTGTGTGTGTGTGTGTGTGTGTAAAAATCCTCTATTAAAATCTCTGTGACCTGAATAATTTTCTTCTTACGTGTTTTCTTCTTATCATATTTGACATTTGATGTTTTCCCATCTTGTCTTCACTACACCTTCTGTCTCTTCCTCTGTCTACTCTGTGCTTATTTAAGGATTCTGTTTGGATTCAATGACTTTCCTGATCTAGATTCTTCTCTTCTTTCTATATTAAGCCCCTCTTCTAGTCTGCTCTTTAGTGGTCAGTTTATATGAATACTTAATCAAATCACTCTTCCACCATACCTGCCCACGAAGGCAATGAGAATTTAATTCTATTGTATACAAAAGAGAGGTTGGAATGAAGGAAAGTAGCGAGAAACTAAATAAAATAGCACATAAGAGGAAGAAGGGAAGTTTGCTGGTTAACTGATTTATGGTCTTCTAAAGGAATTATCTGAAATAGTTCTATCATCTTCTATAGAAAAGGAAAGATATGGTAGTAAAATGTCTTATTAAGGTAAAACACAAGACTCATTTAATTCAATCCTGAGGGACATCAGCAAGATTAAACTGAGTTTGAACCAACTCTTGGCAAAAACAATGTCTCCCCTCCTTTTAAGAGGGAGAGGAGGCAAAGGAGGAAAAAGAAAAAAAAATAGAGAAGCAGCTAAATGGCTACTCTAGAACTGAAAGAGATATCAAAGTTTATCTGGCTGATTTTATAAATAAAGGGTCCTAGGTAGATGAAGTGATTTGTCCAGTTACAAAAATATGACAGAGATGAGAATTGAACTTACACCTTCTGCATTTAGAGTCATTGGTCTTTCTGGTATGCCATGAAAAAAGGAAAAAGAAAGAGAGCGGGATGATGAAGGAGATATAAATGGTGGATAAGTGTTATGGGCTGGAACTCTGAACTTGAAACAAAGGATTTTTACAAGGTACCAAGTCAGTGGAATTGATAGAGACAATGGTTATCTAATTTAGCATGGTGCTTAACAGTTCTTTAGTTCAGCACATGTACTTAGCACTTAATATAGTTCTACAAGATTCACACCTATGATGAGAGAGCACATAAGCTCAGACAAACTTAGCTAGGTTCATTCAGAAGGCAGATAACACAAAGGAATGGCAGCAGGAGCTTTAACTCTCGGAATCCAGGAGAGTAGGCCTCTAAGAAAACTAGCTGAGCCCCAAGTGAAGGAGATAGGACTTTTGAAAGAGATAATAAAGGATTTTAACTTTAACCTCTGGCTGTTCTCCTGGTGATTATTAAATTGAAAAGAAGGATGCTCCCAGAGAACCCCACCAGAAAAGAAAACTTACCAGAGAACAACACTACAGATAAGCTGCCATTCCATGACACAAATGTCATCACTTTTGTTGTATACCAGAAGTGGGCATCTAGAAGTGTCCATATATGTGATAATATGTGCATCAGTTTTGTATTAACAATGTGAAAACCTAACATCAATGAGCAATAAGAAGTCAGGCCCAGAATATAAATCAGATTCTATTCAACTCTTTCCAGTTAAGTCATTCCACTATAAGCCTACTATAACTGGAATTAAATAGAAGTATTTTGACAATGTTTCCTTCTGCTAAACATTTGGATGAATTATAAAGCTGATTGCATCTGCAGGTAAAAAGGAAAAACAAAGTAGGTAAATCCAAATATTCCCAGGAAACAGCATGATAGAATCCTTAGCAGAAATCTCCATTCTAAAACCTCACCTCCCTCCACTATGTATTTTATGGTATAAAAGCTCAACTCATACCTCCACATAATCAGCAACATAATTAGCTATTTTGTGCATGAGGCAAGAATTAAAACTTGTACTCCTTCTCTGACCTATCAGCCACTCTCATTAAAATAATCATGGAATGCTTAGGATATGAGATACAGTTTCACTTTCTTTACAGAAATTAAAATTTTTCACAAATTGATTTCAACTTTTGTTTCCAGGATGATAATAAAATACTGTCTCTAATATATAACATATTCAAAATGGACATATTTATTTTCCTGGTATACTACTACAGTCGTCTTGTCTCTCCACACCTTTACACATGTTTTCCCCCATGGTTGAAAGTTTCTCCTCTGCCTTTCCACTTCTTAGAATCTCTTCAAGTCTTATCTAAAGTGTCATTTCCTACATCATACTGCTGATTTTACAGGTTACATTTACTAATAGCTGCTACATTGTAAATGAATACATGTTACTTTTCCTGTGCCTCAGAGCTTTGGGGTCTAAGAAAACTACTTCCCTTGCATTGGCATGTATAGTAGACATATGCTCTCAGTCTGTCTCTCTCTCTGTCTCTGTCTCTCTGTCTCTGACTCTGTATCTCTGTCTATATCTTTCTTTCTCTGTCTCTCTGTCTCTCTGTCTCTCTCTGTCTCTCTCTCTCTCTTTCTCTCTCTCTCTCTCTCTCTCTCTCTCTCTCTCTCTCTCTCTCACACACACACACACACACACACACACACACACACACACACACACACACACACAAGTTTATAACAAGCAGGAGACTTTTGACCTTTCCTCCTAGCAAGAAGGATCAGAACTTTACTGCATTGATTTAGTGACTGACAGAATATGATTCAGGACCAAAAGGTAGTTTTCCTTTGTAGGAAGCCATCTAAAATTAGTGAGGAACATAAAAAACAATGTCAAGTGAAAGTGAGAGTCATCAGCAAGAAAAAAAAAAGTGTTTTCTTTTCATAAGAGAGCTTTTATATAGTGTTTCTTGATTTGCGGGGTGTGTATGTGTGTGTGTGTGTGTGTGTGTGTGTGTGAGAGAGAGAGAGAGAGAGAGAGAGAGAGAGAGAGAGAGAGAGAGAGAGAGAGAGAGAAGAACAAGAAGAACAAGAACAAGAAGAACAAGAACAAGAAGGAGGAGGAGGAGGAAGAGGAAGAGGAGGAGGAGGGGGGAAGGGAGGGAGAGAAAGATAAAGGAAGGAAAGGAGAGGGAGGATGAGAGGGAGAAAGAGAGAGGGAGAGAGGCAATCAGAGTTAAGTGACTTGCCCAGGATCAGATTCAGAATTTGAAATGCAAAGAAAATGCAATGAAGATTCATCTGATTATTGGAAATAAAAGGGAATGAAAGAAGAGATATGTAAAGAATCAAATGCAATGGATCCCAAAGTGGTTCAGTGACAAATAAATCCCTCCAATGTGGGGTTCAGCCTGTGCAAAGTCACAGAGGCAGGAAATGAAATGGTGCATTTGGGAATACCAACTAGGGCACATTGAACTGCATCCCATTAAATTTAGCAAATGTTCATTATATGACTTCTAATGCTAGGTATTTTGCTGGACATTTAGAGAGCAATGTTGAAAAAGAAAAAATGTCCAACATATCAAAAATATTTCATGCTATCAGAAGAGAAATACCATGTAAACCAATGATCATTGAGATAAAGCACCCTGAGATAACGAGAGGTGGAATTAAGGGACAATAGCAGACAAAGGGAGAAATCTATTTCGGCTTAACTAAAATAGCAAGGTACCCCCTTCCACTCTGTGACAGAACCATATAGGAAATACATAGTCAATTCAGAGAGACTTATATGAACTGATGCTGAGTGAAATGAACAGAACCAGAAGATCACTATACACTTCAAAAACAATACTGTATGAAGATGTATTCTGATGGAAGTGGAAATCTTCAACATAAAGAAGAGCCAACTCACTTCCAGTTGATCAATGATGGACAGAAACAACTACACCCAGAGAAGGAACAAGGGAAATTGAATGTAAACTGTTAGCACTACTGTCTATCTACCCAGGTTACTTATACCTTCGGAATCCAATACTTAACGTGCAAAAGAAAATTGGATTTACACACATATATTGTATCTAGGTTATACTGTAACACAAGTAAAATGTATGGGATTGCCTGTCATCTAGGGGAGGGAGTAGAGGGAGGGAGGGGAAAATTTGGAAAAATGAATACAAGGGATAATATTATTAAAAATACTCATGCATATATATACTGTCAAAAATGTTTATAATTATAAAATTAATAAAAAAATAAAGTCACATGGAAAATTTTTTAAAAAAAGGAAATACATAGTCCTCTCTTTGGCAATCTCCACCCATCAGTTCTATTAGTACTCCTTGAGTAGCATGGCAAAGTGAACAGAGAATTGGCCTCCAAGCTAGGAAAATTAGGTTTAAGAGTGGCCTGAAAAAATCACTGAATGTGTGATCCTAGGCAAGTCACAACCTCAAGGGGATTGGACAAATAAAAACGGCAGGAGAGTTCTGTTATGTTTGAATTCTGCAGGGTGCTTTATCTCAATGAAGTCACAGGTGTAATCCCTATTCCCTATTAAGCCTACTTTCATTTTTTTTGGTAACTCCTACTTTTTGTTACTAATTTTCCAACAAGTAGAAATTAAAAAAAAAAAAATAGGCTCTTTGTCACTGGATAGGTCTCCAAATGTTTGAAAAGAGCTAATAGGTCCTATTTGAATATTCCCTTTAGGCTAAATCTCCCTAGTTTTTTGTTTTTTCTTTTCAACTGCTCCTCACAAATTATGACCTCAACACTTTCACCTTCTCTCTTTCCATTTTCTCTGCAAGACTTTAAACTAGTTTTCCAAAAATGGGAATTCTAAAACTAGACTTAATATACCAGGATTCTTGATCCCCAGTGCTTTACTCCACTTAAAAAGATAAAGTTTGTATCATTTTTCTTAGCTGCCATACTACCATACTGTCCTATATTGAGCCTGCACTGAACTAAAACTCCCTATGTGCCTTTCTGATGAACTTCTTCCTAAATGAACTTTTCCCATTTTATATTTCTGAAGTGGATTTTTTTTTCTGAACTAGAATATGTGACTTTACATTTCTTCTTGTATTTGTTGAATTAAATTTGATCTTATTAAATTCAGTCCGATGTTCTATCCAGTCAAGATTGTCCATATGATTTACATTGATCCGTTAACCACCTTTCACTGCATATAAATGAGAAAGGCAAATTACAGAAAGTGCAGTCAATTGAAGAATCATAGTTCAGAATATTTTTCAAGAAAATTTAATATATTTATTTTATCCCTGTTATGTAAGGAGAGAATTATGACTAGTCAAATAGTAAATGTATGCAAAATTTGACCCATATGTGACATTGGCATTTATCCTGCAGAGCAGAAGAATTTTTTGATTGGATAATATTAAAATGGTTTGAAATACACATTCAATGAGAAACTGAAGTATGGTCTTTTTTAGATCTCCATCAAATTACTCTCCAAATAATTTCACATCAAGTCAACATGTCAAGTTTATATACTGTGATATTCATTATAAAGTCAGTGAACATTGAACTATTTAATATTAACCTACATCTGGATACCAATGAACTGAAAAAATGAACATGAAATGTTCTGGATGAAATGCACTAAATCATTCATGTCATTTAGTTGGAAACACAGCATGGCTCCTGTTGAAAGGCAATCAAAATTAAGTCAACTTGCATTTTTAAGGTGACTGTGTAGAGAGTGGAATATTTCAAAATCCTATTCTTATGAAACAAAATGACTCATGACTGGATACATCTCTATAAAGAGAGCTAAACATATATAGACACTAGAGTTTAATTTGTTTAAAGAATTTCCTCTTTAGTTTACAGAATAATAAACAAAAGTTAACTTGAAATTTAGGTAAAATAGAAAACACACCAAAAGGAAAAAATAATTAAAAATCTCTCAAGTTACATATTTATTGTTTGAGCCAACAAAGGAAGAGAAATTAGATTTCTTTGTTCTTTTCCTTTGATATATTTGTTTTGTTATTATTTTCCCTTTTATTAAAGCTTTTTACCTTCCAAACATATGTGTGATAATTTTTCCCATTGACCCTTGCATAGCCTTGTGTTCCAAATTTTCCCCTCCTTCCTCTCCCATAGAAGTCAAGCAATCCAGTATATTATACATGTTAACATATATGTTAAGTCCAATATATGTAAACACATTTATACAATTATCTTGCTGCACAAGAAAAGTCATAAGATAAGCAAAATCCAAGTGAACAACCATAAAAAGAGTAAGGATGTTATGTTGTAATCCATATTCAGTTCCCACAGTCTTCTCTCTGGGTATAGATGGCTCTCTTTATCACAAGATCATTGAAACTATTCTGTTTTTATTTTACAACATTATCTGCTGTGGTTCTTTAAACACATTTCTACTTTGGGAAACTATGGTCAGAGTATATATTTTGAGTATTCATCAAGGACTTCTAATTATAATATTATTTATGTTTGTTTTTTTTTTTTTTTTTTTTTTTTTTTTTTCATCTACTCAAATGCAAACTCTTCTGGCTTTTGGTATGAGGAACTTCCACAGGCAAAATGTTCATCACTTTGTAAGTGGTCCTAGTTACTGAAGCTTACAAATCATGAAGTTCAACTCCTTCACATTACAGATGAAAAAAGTAAAATAAATCTTGATAGGTGGAGGGGCTTACCCTGGGTAGGGCATTTAACAAATAGCAGAATTGAAATGCATATTTCCAAGTCAGCTTGGGTTGAAGGAGATAAATTCGAATCCATTCGATTTAACGAGAATACTGGGTAAGAACCCTGTGGGAGGTGACTTCAAGATTATCATAGCACTTGAAGTGGTTAGAAAGAATTCCAATTTCCAAAGAGTTTGGTCAAGACTGGTATTAATGATTGAGCTAGTCTCCCTACATCAAACAGGAGCTAGGAGCAATTCATAAAGGCTGGCAGTTTTTGTCTATCTTACCTTACTTCAGAGATGTGGGGAGCCCTTAATTTGATAATAGCCCTTAATAACCCAAAAGTCAAAGTCAAATATATTTTTCTTAATTGATATAATTTCATATTTGTAGAGTTCTCTTCAAATATTAATCACAATATTTAATATCTCTGTATAGCTGCATAGATTGAAAAAAATGCTATTCTTTTTAGTACAACTTATGGGACTTTCTTGAGGTCACCCAGACAATTGAAAGTGGCTTTATAGTTTATTTTGATTAAAAAAAAAAAAACTCTAAGAAAGAAAGCTGTGGAGCAAAGGGGAGGAAAACTATAATGACTGCTATCTTTGTACCCACTATTATTCTCTTCTTTAATTAAATTGTATAATAAACAATGATTCTTTTCATGGAAGATTATGATGAACAAAATATTATGGGAAAAGAAGAAAAGGGAATGGTCAAATAGATGATGGGGATGTTGTTGAATCAAAAAAGAAGGACTGAATCATATTCCTCAGTAGTTAAGGAAATACACAAAGCAGTGCCATGCTATTTGGGGTCAGGGACTAGGTCAAATGACAAATGCTGTCCATGGTTCTGACTTTTCACATTCAGAAACTATACTACCATTCTTGCTAATCATGTATAATCAAGCATCATCCTAGAATGACTACACATTTGCATATTTGAACATAAATGACATATTTTCTTAAAAAAATATAGCTTAATTGCTGTGTTTGGCAAGGGCAGAATTCCAAATAAGATATAATGGTGTTGTGTGAGCTGCAAAATAGATTGCTAAGTTCCTTGCGGCATTGTATGACAGTCAAATCAAAGCATTTTAGGTCCACTTAATCCTTATATGAGTAGCTCAATATTTTCTTTTGCTCAAAGCTACTGAAGCCCAATCATTGCCAATGCCACAGAGCACTGCTGATTTATTTCCCTGCTGAGAAAGTCAATAAAGCAACAGAGGGCTTGACATCTACCACATCATTCAGCTAACCAATCAACATTCCAATGGACACTGCCATTCATTTTGGAATATTCTTACTCCATAGAATGCCTGCCACAAGTCATTACAGTTTCAGACTTTACTATAGAAGTCTTATTTAGGCAATACCAAGCAAAAATAACAACCTTTCTTTCTTAGAGTTTTTTTTTTTTTAATCAAACTATAAAGCCACTTTCAATTGTCTGGGTGACCTCAAGAAAGTCCCATAAGTTGTACTAAAAAGAATAGCATTTTTTTCAATCTATGCAGCTATACAGAGATATTAAATATTGTGATTAATATTTGAAGAGAACTCTACAAATATGAAATTATATCAATTAAGAAAAATATATTTGACTTTGACTTTTGGGTTATTAAGGGCTATTATCAAATTAAGGGCTAACAAGGTTCCAAAACTATTACCTAATTGAGAAAGGAAAAATCAAACAACTAGCACTAAATTCATTCATAGTTGACTTTAGGATCCTATTAACTCCTACTCCTATGAGAATATTTCAGGAAACAAAGCAACTGACCCTAAGAGGGGCAAAAAAATAAGTTAAATGTTTACAATAAAAATTCCTTTCAAAGCATAGCATAATAAAATTGATTCATATCACATTCAAAAGATGGTTTAAGCTTTACAAATAACTTTATTTACAATTCTGTGTAAATGGCATACATTTTATTTTCATTCTACATTTGTGCAAATTGAGTGTCTCAAGAGAGAATCAAGTGACAATTAAGAATCAAGGAGAAAGATAGGCCTCTAAGAAAACTAGTGGAGCCCCAAATGAAGGAGATAGCACTTTGAAAGAGATAATAAAGGATTTTGACTGAATAGGTCTACAAATGTTCCAAAGGAGCTAACAGATCCTATTTGAATATTCCCTCTAGGCTAAATCTCCCTGTTTTGTTTTTTTGTTTGTTTTTGTTTGTTTGTTTGTTTGTTTTGTTTTGTTTTTTGTTTTGTTTTGTTTTGTTTTGTTTTTGTTTTTGTTTTTTTGTTAAGTATTTACATTTTAAGTGAAGACACTTTGTTTAAGTTGTTTACATTTTCTCTGCAAGACTTTAAACTAGTTTGTTAGTTTTCTAAAACTGGGAATTCTAAAACTAGATCCAATATACCAGGATTCTTGATCCCCAGTGCTTTACTCCACTTAAAAAGATAAAGTTTGTATCATATTTCTTAGCTGCCATATTACAATACTGTCCTATATTGAGCCTGCACTGAACTAAAACTCCGTATGTGCCTTTCTGATGAACTTCTTCCTAAATTAACTTTTTCCATTTTATACTTCTTAAGTAGATTTTTTTTTTGAGATGGCATTTTTTTATCCAAAATTTATTGGGATTGCTTTAGATCACTGAACTACTAAGAATAACCAAGTCTCATTGATTTCATTTTTCACTCAGCATCAGTTTATGTAAATCTTTCCAGGCCTTTCTAAAATCAGCTTGTTCATTATTTTTATAGAACAATATAGCACAACTTGTTCAGCTATTCTCCAATTGACAGGTACTTACTCATTTGCCAATTCCTTTCTACCACAAAAAGCTACTACAAACAATTTTGAACATCATGATTTCTTTAGAATACAGACTGAGTAGTAGCATTGTTGGTTAAATAAAACTTCATTCTTTTTAAAAATCCTATTTTCAATCAATGCTGTACTTTTTTCCCTCCTTGCCACTCTACCTAATTCATTTGTTTTTCTTTGCCAGATTTCCTCTGATCCTTGTATCCTAAAATTCCATATTTGTCTTTCTTGTTCCCTGCATTCTATCTTTTTCAAACTTTATGCCTATAAGATCATTACCAAATCACTAACCCGATCTTGAGCTGCAGACAAGGATTCACAACTCTTAGCAGACATCAGTATGAAATGTCTTGTTATAATCTCATACTTAATATATCCAAAAGTGAATTTATCAACTTTCCATCAAATTTCACATCCAATTTCTCCCCTTTCTGACATTCTTTTAGTTACTAATTCTTTATATTTCATCATGTCCTTGTTAAATTTTTTCTTTCCATCATTGCTATTGCAATTCTTGAGTTGTATCAATTCTATTTCTGCAATATTTCATATACATTCTTTCCCTTAGGTTTTGACTACCATTCTAGTCAAGTTTTGTTAACATTGATCTAAACTGCTCTATGAAGCCTTAAATTGTATTTCCTGCCTCTAACATCTCCCACGTGATCTCATCAATGATTTCTTACTGTCTACTGAATAAAGTCAAACTCCAATGGAAATCATTCAAAATTTGTTAAATGTGTAGCTACATTTTTCCTATCTTATTTCCTATTATTGTCCATTATATATTGTGTAAGGTACCCAAATTGTCAACATTATCGTACCTTATATATTTTGAGACATAAATGATTTTCCACACCATTGGGTATATCTGCAATTCCTTAGCCTACTTCTATAATTTTTGAAATTTTTCCACCTTTCAAAACTTAATTTTTTCCTCATTCCTATTTCTTAGTGCTCTTTCCTCAACCTCAAATTGCCTGACATTTATTTATCTGTTTATTTTTCTGTATTCTCCATTTATAATGGAAGCTCTTTGAGTGCAAGATTTTTTTTAATCTGTTATTATTATCATTAATATTATTATCCACAGTGCCTAACACAATACTTGTTTAATTGAACCAGAATTACCAGGCTTATTACAATGTTTTAAATTAATTCTTCATTAATTTCTCCAATCAAAATTAATCTCATCCTACCTGAGCTCTTCTTACACTTTATATTTTTCAAGCTTTCATGTCTGAGAATATAGCCCCTCCCCCATGTAATGAGGGGCCATATAATTTATTTATATATTTCCCTTATTTTCTAGAACATACACAGATATACACTCATATATTTACGCACATATACACATATACATATCCACAAAACATAAATAATATATACTTCTATGTAACATATATAATATGTACATTATATACATTGGTTTAATTTGGCTTTTTTGAGGGTTCACTAAGTATTGCTAATTCAATCAGGCTTTTAATAAAATGGTTATTCATGGGTTCAATCTCGCTATTGATTGGAATGAAGACTTTTGTCTCCATTTCCAACACTGACTGTTTTATTCCTCTGTGGGCATCCCATTGGTTTTGTGCTCCTGGGTATTCATGCAGTCATACAGCAGTTCAGAATTCTTTTACTTCAAGTAATGGCTGAATTAGCCTTTCTGGTAACAGGTACTACAGACATGTACTGGGCCTAATTGAAGTTTAATACCCTCTTGGTGTGACAATTTTTTTATAATGCTTTGAACACACAATGTACATCATTAAATTTACTCTTTATAACTTGAAGTAACAAAAATGAAGTATCCAATTAACCTTTTTCATATCCTCACATGCTTTATTGCTCTAACCATCCTTTATGCCTCTAATATTTTTTAATCTATGAAGCCAGATTCTTTCAGGACAAATTGATATATTTAAGAAATAATTTTAAAACCTTAAAGTGCTATATATTTACATAATAGAAACTAATTGTTTTTATTATTTTCATCATCGTGACCATTTCAATCTATCTTAAGGTTTTTTTCAGTAACATCACACCTTTCTCACACACCACGTTAGAACAAATCATCATGATGTCTTGCCCAAATTATTTTTGTACTCTCTTTAACTTTTTATCCGGCCCATATCTCTTCTGCTTCTAATCCATCCTAAGATGGATGTCAGATCTATAGATGATAGATAGATAATTAGATTATGAATATGATAGAGATTAGATAGATGGATGATAGAATAAATAAATAGATGAGAGATTTATTAAATAAATAGATGATAGGTAGATAGATAGATAGATAGATAGATAGATAGATAGATAGATGGATACATAATAGATAGAAAAAAGTTTAAATATACAGATAGTCATACAGCAGAAAGCCATTTTTCTAGATTTCAAATCTGATAGTGTTACTTCTCAACTCAATAAACTCTGAGTTTTTCCCCTATTATGAAGGATCAAATATAAATTGGTTTGGTTTCTAGTACCTTCCATATCCTAGCTCCAAACTACTTTCCACCTTAATACACAACTACACTCTATATCTACTCACATGGGCTATCTTTTCTTCACATATGATACTCCATGTGCTATCTTCATACCTTTGCATGGACTATGGTCCATGTATGGAATGTATTCCTTTTCTCACTTCTGCCTCTCAGATATCTGTGCTAACCTTTCCTTTCTCTTTTTCCATTTTCTAACTATTCTTCCCTCTAGGTTTTTCCACTGTCCCTTTTAGTTGAAATCTCATATATGTTTGGCCCTCCCTACCCCAACTAAAATTTGAATTTTATTGTATTATGGATAGTATTATGGATAAAATGCTGAATCAGGAGTTAGAAAAATCTGGCCTTGAATCTTCTCTCTTACTTACCATCTATGCAACCATACACTAGCCTGTAACATATATGTATATTAGTTTCCTTGTCTGGGAAATGATGGAATTGGACAAATGCATTTTAAGGTCCCTTTCATCCCTAAATCTATCTTAGAGCAAGGACTGTCCCTTTTTTAAAATTTTATATTCCCAGTGCTTAACAGAACTACCAGTTAATAAATGCATGTTTATTCATCCAAATTCTACCTAAATGTTGTCTTTTTTTTTCCTCATCCACTGAGTCTTCTCCTCAAAATAATGGACCTTGTATTAGTTTTATATTTAGTTTGTACATTCTTACTTGTGCTATTCTTTCCCAACACATATATACATGAACTGAAATTATCTAGGCAAAAGTTAAGCTTCTCTAGAATACATTTTTTTCCCACATTTTATCTTTTTATACAAAGTGTCTTGGTCAGTGCCTGACATAGAATAGTTTTTTTTTTTGATTATTTATTATAGTATTTCTAAAATACAAACCCAAACATGAGTGTGGGGATAAAATTTTAAAATGATGTAAATACACGACATGTTTAACATCTTTTAGATAGTTCAACTCCTCCCTCTCTCCATTTTCTATGTCCCTGTCTCTGTTTTTCTGTCTGTTTTTGTATCTGTCTTTGTGTCTCTGGATCTCTCTCTCTCAGTCTTTGTTTCTCACTCTGTGTGTGTATAGGGGTGTGTGTGTGTGTGTGTGTGTGTGTGTGTGTGTGTCTGTCTGTCTGTCTGTCTGTCTGTCTCTGTCTCTCTCTTCCTTTCCCCTCCTGCATCCCTCCATCCCTAATGAAACTAAAGTTTGGACAAGCTCTATGATTGAGCCAACTGAGTTAGCCAGCAGTGTGTCAGCTGCTCCTCAAAACTCATCTTATGATTGCCTGTCATTAGTCAATGGAACAATCATAACAAAAATTCTAAATTAATTTCTATATATTCAAATGCCAGATGAAGAAAATAATTTCCATACTGGTTCATTCCATGGAAGGAAAATAATGAGGTAAGGAGTTGAAATGCCTGAATCTACTGAATTATCATTTTTAGAATGATTTTCAGCCTTAGCAAGATCAAATAGAAGACAAATTGATTATAGTATATTGAAACATTATTTCTAGTCAAAAAGAAATGGAAGGATAGCGGGTCAGATAATTCACCAAGAGGAAAATAAATGAATATCAACTAGAGGCAATAAATTGGGAGTTTTTAGATCTGTATTTCAATTAAAAGCAGCAATAAAACATGTTTTTGTAGCAGATCTAAAGGCATAAATCAACTGATTAATCAACATACACTAAGGCCTTATTATGGATCAGACACTGCTGGAAGAAAAAAGGAAAAAAAAATTAATTCTTTATCTCAATACAGAGGGAACAACAATGAACCCATAAAATATCCACACAATAGAACAAAATAAAGGCAAGACATCTGGGGAGTAGAGTCTTAATATTTGTGGAATTCAGAGTGGAAGGCTGAGTATGAGTTAAACTTTGAAGAATATTAAGGATTCCTGTCAGTGGAGTTGAGGAAGGAATGAGGGAACAGAGAGCGTAAGGATCAGCTGGGTGAAAGGCAAGATGGGAAGATGAGAAAAAGAATGTCATGTACAAGGAACATCAATTAGGACACTGCGATGGACTATATAGAAAATAAAGATGACTTCTGTCTAGGGGAGGAATGGCAGAAGGAAGGGGAAAAATTAGAACACAAGATTTTGTAAGGGTGAATGTTGAAAATTGTTCATGTACACACACACACACACACATATTAAATAAAAAGCTTTAATTTAAAAAAAAGGAAATGATGATAATAGAGATAAAAAACAAAGTTTGGATAAATAGATTGGAACCAAGTTCTGAAGGGCTTTAATGCTGAGCTTGTGTTTGATAGAAATAATAGAAATAAACTTGTAGAGACACTGCTCCAATGTTATCTTTGTTTACCCAGTGCTTCAAATAGCATCTGACACATAATAGGCAAGTAAGTATTTGTTTAATAATTCTAGAGATAATAGAGAGCCAGTGGAGTTATTTTGTTCAAATATATGTTTGACCTAAATCTTAAGATCGATAGATAGATAGATAGATGTATATCCATGTATACACATACATATATACATATACATGTAAATAGATAGATCAATAGATAGATATCTTAAGGTCTTTCTGGAGGATGGGTTGGAGAAAAAAGAAATTTGAGAGGAGATCAATTAAGAGGCTATCATATGAATCCAAATGAGAGAAAGGCAGAAAAATGCACAACAGGTATAAGAGATAGAAGTCTTGTTTTGCTTATCCATAAATGTCATCAAATGGATTAATGCGCTAAGACTTCAAAGCCAGGGAGACACCAGATTGTGGGTAACCTAGCAAGCAAAGCTAAAAACCTTGAATTTTATATAGTTAGCAATAAAGTGTCCTTGACAAATTTTCATCAGAGGGATAAGACTTAATTAATGAATAAGGGAAATTAGTGGGTGATGAGGAAAATAAACATTTCTTCCCTTCCCGACTCCCAAAAAAACATAGGATTGAAAGGAAAGAGAAAGATTGAATGAGAGTTGAGAAAGGGTTGTTTTAAAACTGGGAATATACTTAGCACTTTCCATAAACATTTCAGAAGGATTAATTGACATCAGAGAGAAAAGATGTTAGGCAAAAGTTTTGGAGAAAATGTAAAAAAGAGGATCAAGATGTTGAGGAAACTTTACCTGTGATGAGAGAGTGAGGAAGAGAAAATAATATAAAATGATGCTGTTTTCATATTAAGTTATCAATTTCTTCTACATCAGAGACACAGAGTTTTAAAACTTGAACTGGCAGCCTAGTATCAAACAGGTCCATATCCTCTGACTCAGCTCATCATTCTTTTATATCTGAATCCTATATTGAGAAATTTTTAAATATCTTTCCTTTCCCAAAGGAATAGATGTGAAATAAATGATCAAAATTGTATATGCTATACTGATCAAATAAAAATGGAATTTGAATGAATTATCAGTATATGGCAATATTCAAAGGACTTGAGAATGAGGATTTTTTCTTTAAACTTTTTTCTCTCTGATACTTCAGCCCAATGTTTTGCACAAAGAAGTGCTTAACAATTTTTGTTTATCCATTTACATTCATCAGTGTTGTGACAATTCCTCTGAAAAAGAAAAAAATGTTTTCTTTTTTTTCTAATAAATGTCTCTTTTTTATTAAAACTTTTTATTTTCAAAACATATTGCAAAGATAATTTTTCACCATTGACCCTTGCAAAACCTTGTGTTTCAATTCCCCTCCATTCCTCACCCCCTCCTCTAGGTGGCAAGTAATCCAATATATGTTAAATATGATAAATATATATGTAAATCCAATATAGGCATACATATTTGTACAATTATCTTGCTGCACAAGAAAAATCAGGTCAGAAAGGAAAAACATGAGAAAGAAAATAAAGTTCTACGAAACACCATCAAAAGAAATGAAAATGCTATGTTGTGATCCACACTCAATTCCCACAATCCTCTCTCTGGGTGTAGATGGCTCTCATCATCATAAGATTATTGTAACTGGCCTGAATCATCTCATTGTTGAGAAGAGCCAAGCCCATCAGAATTGAATATCATATAATCTTCTTGTTGCTGTGTATAGTGATCTCTTTGTTCTGCTCATTTCTTTTTTTTTAATTTTTATTTTTTTATTAATGTTTATAATTATAACATTTTTTGACAGTACATATGCATAGGTAATTTTTTTTACAACATTATCCCTTGTATTCCCTTCTCTTCCGAATTTTTCCCCTCCTTCCCTCCACCCCCTCCCCTAGATGGCAGGCATTCTCATACATATTAAATATCTTATAGTATATCCTAGGTACAATATATATGTGCAGAACCGAATTTTGTTGTTGTTGCAAAGGAAGAATTGTATTTGGAAAACAATGTTTTCTTAAATGTAAAGATATCAGAGCTGTTTTTTTTTTTAATTTCAGAAGTCAAAAATAATAGAAGAAATTTGGTTATTCCACCTTGAAGCTATTATAAAATATGTGGACTTAATGTTTGAAGAAAAGACAGTCCCATTATTCAGATTTTTAATTCCTTTATTAATCAATTATAATACTAGACTATTTTGGCATGATTATAGCTAAGCAAGAGTAATTTCATCAGCAATGAGAATGACTCAAGATTAAAGGAAAGTCAAGATTGTAAAAATTATTTTTATTGAATGATGCTTTCTGTGTAGGTGTACAAAAGACTGAATAGATGAACCTACTTAAGTGTTTAAAAGTTTGATCCAATTAATCATTCCTTTAGGAAAGTGAGAAAGTGACTACAAACTGGATAATTGGGAGGGAGCTGACAGGGTAATGAGATTTTCATAAATGACTATATCCTTATACCTGTTCTATTTTTGAAGGAGGGGAAAAATCCAGAATGAATATAGGGAGAAGCAAAGACTTGGTGTATTTACCAATTTGCATCAGATATTACAGTAATGATTACACTGTTACTTATTAATTACTAACACATATGCTATTGAATAGTTTGAAATTTTTGCTATTTTGCTAATTCAAAGAAGTCCCCCACATTGATTTTTACTAAATTTCAGGAAAGTTAGGCACTTAAAATGAAATCTTTGGTTTAATTTTTTAATAATTATCCTTTACTAAGACATCTGTTCTTCTACAGATACATGATGAAGAGAAGAATGAGGATTTTAATTCAATTTTTAAAGTCAAGATTGAAAGTATTAATAGTAAAGTCATATCATGGATCTTAGAACTAAAACCTGGTATATAGTAAGCACTTAATGAATATGTGTTGATTATTAGTTAATTTGTTAGACGAGAGTCAATTATGAAAAATAGCAAAGAGACACACAATTTAGTATTTAGATTCATTATATATCTATTATGCACCAAACATTGCAAGATACTATACTAGGTTCCCAGGATACAACTAAAACTAATCCATATCATCAGGGGTTATATTACACATTATATACACATTGGGGAGATACATAATTATTAGTACAAAACAATTTCAAGTCAGATAGAACATTAATAATAACTAGGGAAAATTAATAATTGGGCGTGGGGAATGTGAAAGGATTAGAATGATCCTGCTTAGTTCTAATTGGTTTCCTTGCTTCACCTCTCCATTCCTTTCAATCCAATCTCCATTCACCTGACAAGGTTATTTTTAAAAATATTGATCTAACTATGGCAGTAGATAGAATGCTGGATTTTATTTTAGGAAGATCTGATTTAAAATCTTGCCTCGAATACTATGTAAGCCTTGGCAAGTCAGCTGACTTCTCTGAGCCTCAACGTCTTCATTTGTAAGATGTGAATAACAACTTCCCCTCCCCAATACGTCATTTCTCTGAAGTTGCAAAGAGGGGAAGTATGAAATAAGAGATTAACACAGTAGTCTCTGGTTCCAAATCTTCTTACTATTCTAATATGTGGTCAAATCAGTGGGCAATTGGCTATTTGTATGTCCAAAGTGTTTAAAAATAAATGTTCAAAACTCAGAGTTGCTGGATTTTGAAGCAGTCATCATGACAAAATCAACCAGTTCCATTGAAAATGAGAGTTACTAAAACAAGTTTCACTTACATCAAATGCTTCATCAAAATCAATGATCCCTATAATCAGAAGTGTTCCTTCCCTGTAGAGTGTCCTTACTTTCCTAACATCCATCAAAATCAGTAATGGATTATGAGCGCCAATATCACACTCAGACACTCACATGCATTATGGCTGTTAAGAAGCCTTTTGCCATGGGAAAAAAAAAGGTACTCTTTTCGATAGACTTTCTTGGTAATTTATATGAGAAGTTGTTAAAGTAATGGCACAGATGTTAGAAAAATCAAGAGAATATTGAAGGGAAGATTCTTGGTTTTTGTTTTTTTTTAATCCTTCATTCTTCCTATTCTACTTAGATTGTTGTTTCTAAATTTATTCTGTTAGTTTTCTTTTATTATGAGACACTAAGGCCAGTCTGTCAAGACCATAATATACCATTTGTGGTAGTACTATGAATTTTCTCAATCTAGTCTTTAATAACTATCTTAAGTTCCAAGTTGTCAGTAAGCAAGTAATAAAATGCTTAATACCATTTTACAGGTCACATAATACTACAGTATATTTGAACTCAGCAAGGTAATAACATGCAAAAGATAATGAAGTTCATTATTGCTTTGTAGAATATGGCTTTAAAGTAGACATCAGTCTCAGAAATGTATTCAGAATCTTCTTTTGAGACATACATACCAAATAATATTTTTTCATTTACTTCCCTCAATGACACAAACTGTTAAAGCCATTGTGGAAAATCTGGTGACACATCATTATTTTTCTAACATGATTGATATCATTCCATATGCATGATAACAATTTAAATGGAGAAATATGCCTCTCTTCCCAAACTGCACAATGCATTAACTTAAGAGGCTATTATTCTAGCATTAACTTGGGAACAAAATGAATCCCACATCTGCTCACTATGAATTGAAATAATGGGGGATGTAATCTTGGGGGGGGTTTATGGTAAAAAATAGAATACAGGTCAAGAAAAAAAAAGACTTTGCAAATATTGGTTTGGAGAGATACGGACAGAGATTTCAGTAATTATGAGAAAAAAAACTTACCAGTGTTAAGGGAGTCCGAGCTATGTCAAATGGATGATGTGACAAACTGGCTGAGATAGTCTCACTCTATCATAGACTCCAATGAAAAACTAATCAGACCATTTCTAGACTATGAGGAGCAGTCCCAAGGACCAAATTATAAAAGGAGGACATAAACAAATCTGAGTAGCATTAGTACTTGAAGTCATGCTACATAAATATTAATTTAAGTGACTTGGACATGTTAAGCCTGAAGGAGATGAATGGAGAGGTCCTTATAACTGTCTTCAAGTGTTGAGGGGAGAGATTGATTAGATTTTTTTTTTTTTCTTGCCTCCATAGGGTAGACCTTTGAGCAACAAGTAGAAATTACAGTAAGGCAGATTTAAGTTGGGGCAGTAAGGGGGCACAGTGGATAGAGCACTAGGCTTAGAAATCAGAAAGATATCTTCACAAATTAAAATCAACTCTCAGAAACTTCCTAGGTGTGTGACAGGGAGCAAGTCATTTAACACTATTTTCCTTAGTATTTTCATCTGTAAAAATGAGCTGGAGAAAGAAATGGCAAGCCACTATAGCATATGTGCCAAGAAAATCACAAAATTGGGTCATAAAGGATTGGATACAACTGAAATTATTTAACAACAGGGAAAAAAAAAGCCAAGATTTAATTTTGTTAGTGTGGCGACCGTGTTAGCACCCTGGATACCTTAGAATCAGCGGGAGTCAGGATAAGCAAAAGTCTTTATTCTTGGTCTTTAGAGGTAGAAATGAAGAGAGCAGACACGTAGGATCTCTGTGACCTCACTTCTTCATCTCTCTCACAGAAGTGACCCTGGCTAGTCTCACTGCACCTCCTAGTCCCTCCCACAATTCACTGTATACACCAAGCGATTGGGCCAGCACAGGATAGTGGGAAGGGCCATTTTCCAAGCATATTCTTATGGGGTATTGTCCAATCAGTAATTAGCCTCAAGTGCTCGATTGTCCAACCCCAGTGCATTGATTCAAGAGTTTCAGCCCCTTACATGTTAGCCAGGAGAAAAAAAAAATTCTTAACAATTAAAGCTTTCCAAATGTACAATTCATTGCTCTGAGAGGTGGTGAGATTTTTCTCACTCAAGAAGTTCAAGCAAAAAACAAAAATTACCATTTGTCAAATGTGATTTTTAAAAAAATCAGGATTAGGTTGGATTCAATGGTATCTCAGGTCCCTTTGATTTCATGATATAATATCAGTGACCATAAGAAATGGAAAGGTCTTAATTTGGAAGGGGGAGATACGTTCTCCAAACCATGTGCTCAATGCCCATAGAGATCATTTTATAGAAATAAGAAAGACAAGTATTTATCAAGCTTCTACTCTGTGTTATGCACTGCCCTAGGCATGGTGACAAAGATGAAAATATTCCTCCCCTAAAAAAGCTTACTTGTAACTGCAAGAGTATCACATACACTTATCAGCACATTCACAATAAATGTAAAATATATATATAAGATAGTTAATGATGGAGACTAACAGCACCTGGAGCGAAAGCAAACATATGTATTGGTAGTTATCAATATTTGATTGATGACTATTTGGAGTAAAGCAGGGGACAAAAATTCCACTTGTGATATTCCCCCAGTTATTCACTAACATCATCTTTTTCAGATATCTCAAAAATAGAAGGCTCTTTAACATTTGTCCAACTGCATCATATATATTTTCAAGATGAATTTGTATAGTTCAGCTATTATTTCCAATGTCACTTTTAAAAATTATCAGTTGGACTTTTTTATTTGTTATATCAGGGACTAAGCAATCAAAGTCAAAATATGGAGGCCCATTTACCATAAGTAATGAAAATATGTCATTATAATCATACTGGATGACCCCTCCAACTTTTCACTATTTCTCATTTCTTTTAGCTTTCAATAGCTGGATTGACTAGATATAGTTCAGTTTCCCACCAAACTTTTGGCAGATTCATTTTCCCCTCCACTAACTACACATGTGTATTTTATGAGGGGATGTAACTTACAAGGATCCATCTCCATCTTTTGTAATTCTTTTACAATTTTTTTTTATTCTAAACTAGTGCTGTCTTTGGCTTCTATGGCTCTCAGCCTGTCAAGGAGATCCTGCGTTTGCTAGCTGTGACAAAGAAAGTTCTCTTAGCCTTGAAAATCAATAAATCTCAGAACTAAAAAGGACCTTAGAAGGCAACTAGTTCAAACCATATTCAAAGGAGTTCAATATCCCCTCAATAGCTTCCCGAAAAAGTGGTCAACCATTATTTGATTGAAGACATTTAGTGAAAGGAATCCCTTTACTCTTGCTGCAATTCATTCTACTTTTGGATAATTAATCATTAGGAAATCTTTTCTAATATCAACTTTTATTATTATTTTTGTAACAATGTAAAGCCCCCCATAACCTGCAACTCCCATATTTCCAGATTTCTTACATCTTATAGTAACTTACATCATGTACTCTTTGATCCATTAAGACTGACTTCCTGCTTATTTCTATTTTCTTTTTTTTGAAAATTTTTGACCTTGAATTTGTGGAAGAAAACATACTTTTCCATAAGTATCATTGCAAATCTACTATGCACAACTTGCTATTCCTTTCAAATATACAGAACAATTATTCATTACTAGATCTATTTCTATTTTTACTGGCTGTTCCTTATACTTAGAATTATCTTCTTCCCCAATTCTACCTCTTGGGTACAGCAGCTTTTTTCAAATCACAGCTAAAATTAGATCTTTTATAAGAAGCATTTTCACCTTAATGCTAGTGTTTTTCTTTTCTTGGTTATCTTCAACTTATCATGAATAAATTGTGTTTGTAGATTGTCATTGATATGTGCCTCCCCCATTAGACTCTGTACTTCTTGATAAGAAATATTTTTGCTTTTCTCTGTACCCTCTGTGCTTAATAAATAGCCTGGCACCTAATGGTATTAAATAAATATTTGTTTACTTAACTAGTTTGTCATTTTACAGAAAAATAAACTGCAGTTGTGAAATACTTAATTATTTTCCCAGCGTCACAGTAAGTGCCTGAGTCAGAATTTGAATTCAGGTCTTCTTTCTCCAAGTCTAGCACTTTTTTCCAATGTAACCTGTAGCTGTCCCTTGCTTTGTTCCATCCTCCAATTTAATTATTTATTTGTATAGGAAAAGGAGGACACAGAAGAAAATCCCCTAAAATCTAAATGCTTGCTGATTGGCTCTGGGATTCAAAAGCTATGTCAGCTGGAAAAAAGTTTCCTACATACTGAGGATCAGCCTAGTCTCCTCAGACACCCATCTCCAATATGGTCCAAGGGTGATAAATGCTTCAGCCTTGTCAATGCACAATAAAGACTTCCTGGATCTGGGAAGCATTGATATAAGTATGCTGAGCACTGAGATGGGAAGTACTGCCATTTAGATAAGGCACAGGCCTTGTCATCAAGATTTTCCAACCTAATGCAAAAAAAGGGATATCAATATAGATAGCTATGTTATACAACCTTACATGATAAATTTGTTTGCTCTATATTAAAGGTCTAAGAAAAGATTTTGAAGAGGAAAAAAAAAAAGGAACAACTAGAAAGGACAGAGGGCAAAGATTAGCAGCCCTGAGAATGAGTGAAAGAGATGGACTTTCAAGTGTAAATCGGAAAAGTATGGAATTAAGGAAGTCAAGAAAAAGAAAGTCTTTAATGAGATAAAATCCATTGTTTTGGAAGATGTGAATTTTCATCCAAAACTAACAATACTGATCACTTATTAAAGCTAAAATGTCAACATGTATTTTATAGCTATTTTCTATTAACTATCTCCAAACTGCCTAACTGACCTATTTGCTCTTCCATATTATAATTTTAATATGATCCATTGACCTCTGTGGCTTCAAGAAGTACCCCATATCAGGAAGGTTCTCACATCTCTCTGATGCTTCTTGGAGCATAGGGTCAAAGACACAGGGATGAAAGGGACCTTTAATGCAATTTAATCTAACTACATCATTTCACTGACCCATAGAAACAGTGAATTCAGAGTTGGGAATCAAACATTTTTCTCTAAAGCTAGTGTTATATATATTCTAAAAAGTAGTCAAGAGAGCAAATTATTTTATCCTTTTGTGCCTGTTTTCTCATCTGTAAAATGGAGGGGTTAGACTCAATGATCTTTAAGCTTTATTCTAAACTCTACCCAATGATTCTATTGTGCTAAAATAGAAAATCTTTTTTGTTTGTTTGTTTGTTTAATGTAACAGCCTGTAAAATAATTTACATGTATAACCTTTTCTAATTAGAATTTTTGCAAGTAGACATTTTCATATGTAAACACTCATCATTTATTCATATAGGAACTAAACAGAATTTCAACATAATTTTATTGAATTTCATTAATATTTTGGTATTTTTAATTATCGTTTTCAATTCACTAACCAGAAAACCATTGTTTTTTTTGTTTTGTTTTGTTTTGTTTTTTCCTACCAGTAAGAACTAAATGAAAATTGGTGAATTAAATACCTCTCTGATTAGGTTGGATCAACATACAAGTTCAATAATACCTATAGTTTGCAAGTTAGTATGTTTAAGTTCATAAGATCACAGATCTGGAGATGGAAGAAACTTTAGAAATCATTAGTTCTATCTCCTTTTTAGAAATGAGAAAACTGAGCTATAGAGAGATTAAGGGACTTTCTAGAGTCACATAGTTAAGACAGATTTGTTTCCACTCTGGACACTAGAAGAAAGTGGTTCAAAATATATGAACTTGACATTTTTGCCTCCAATAATTTCATAGAGATAAAGTGATTAAACTTTCAAAATTAAGGAAATTCCATTTTCTGAAGTTATCCATGTTATTAATAAGATGAGATTTTAAAATCTCAGTAAGAGCACTTTTCATACTGTTCCAAAGTCATCCCTGGGATAATCAGATTCTGGCAAAAGATGGAGAACATTTTAGAGAACTTAGAAAACAACTTTTGGCAGATGGCAATGGAGCTAATGAAAAGGCTTTTTAAATTAAGTTTAAGGTGAGTAGGGAAAAAAGTAAAACCCTAGCTGAAACTAATGAGACCCAACTGGAGGATGTGCTCTTTGATTTCAAATTGTTAAGTTGCCTTCTGTGTAGGGCAAGGGGAAGGGGGAAAAACAGTCTTGTTGTAGGTGGCACTAGAAGGAGGAACCAGGAACAGTGAATGGAATGAAAAATTAAGGCAAGCTACAAGAAAATACTTCCTGGTCATTTGAGGTACTCAAAGAGAAATGAGAAAACCCAGGATGAATGGTGCTGTAGTTGACTCTAAGTTATTTGAGGGCAAAAAATTAAGACTTGCTCTTTTCCTTCTTTCTCTTTCTTTCTTTCTTTCTTTCTTTCTTTCTTTCTTTCTTTCTTTCTTTCTTTCTTTCTTTCTTTCTTTCTTTCTTTCTTTCTTTCTTTCTTTCTTTCTTTCTTTCTCTCTCTCTCTCTCTCTCTCTCTCTCTCTCTCTCTCTCTCTCTCTCTTTTTTTAGTAATAACTTATCACAGTCTTCAACATAGTTCCCTGAATATCCTGGATGCTTAATAAATGATTGTAGTACTGAATTTTAATGGGTTTTCATCTATATACTTAAAATGACTTTCTACTTATATTATATTGAGATCACCCAAAGATGGAGCTTACTTTTTTTTTTACATGTGTGTGTATAGTTGCTTGGGTGAGTGCATGTATGTGTGCATGTGTGCACACACGTGTGTGTATATAAGGAGCAACTTTTGGAAGGTGTAGAGGGCAATATAGATGAAACAGTTAAAATTTCTTTTTCTCTTGCAGATTTGGTAGCAAAAATTAGCTATGATTTGTATAACATCCTCTGTGATACAATGGCTCTTTTTCCAGAGGGAAACATATTCATTTCCTTCTTGAATTTAATATTTTGCCATGATTGCCATCATCTCATCCTCTATAACAATAAGTGAATTTCATTGCATAACTGTTTTCAAGTTCAAAATCCTTATCACTGAAGAGGAAAATTTGGTCTCTGATTAAACAGTGGCTTGCTTTAATTCCACATCTAATCCTGATTTTCAAACATTAAGCTTAATTAGAAGACACATTCCACTTAAGGTTAAGCACACACAAATGCACATATACAAGCAAATATAGACTACAAACTTTAAAGGATCAGACATCTGTGAAACAACATCTTTCTTGCCCCACGTACTTTACCACTAAGATTGCTGTGTTTATACTTAATCTCTTTCACTAGACGGCCAGGAGAGTACTAAGTACCATGCCTTTCTCTGAGTATCTTAAGGATGCATGAGGCTTCTTTATTTCATCTAACATCTCAATCCTTGGTTCTTTTGGTAAATAAGAATGAATTGAATTAATAATAAATATAGAATATGTTTATTCTATAATATAATAAGAAATTAATATAAGAATTATATTAATATATAAATAAATAAGATATTTATGAAATAAGAATTAGCTGTTTAAATTTTAAATTGTATGCTTTTTTTAATCTAAAATCACCTCTGGCACCTGCCATTTTGGTTCTTTGTTTAAAATGTTTGCAACTAAGCTGAGTTTAGTTGAGTTTACTGAGTGAATGATTGAGCTGGGGAGAATTTTGGAGTCATCTAGTCTCAGACTACTACTAATAAAAATAGCTAATATTTATATAGTAGTTACTATATTTCAGATAGTATTGAGTAATTTATAATTATCACATTTAATCCTCATAATTCTTAGAAATATGCATTATGATTATTCCCATTTTACAGATGAAGAAATTAAGGCAAAGAAAGGTTAAATGATTTTCCAGGGCCATTGAACTGCTAAGTGTCTGAGGCCAGAGTTGTACTCAGGTGTTCTTGACTCCAAGCCTGGTGATTTAATAGGTATGCAACCTAATAGCTTCAAAGAAATTGACTCATAAAGAAAAGAAATAAAAGGAAGGTATATTTGAAAGTAATTTTTTACATGTTTTATTGAAACTTCAATTTATATCCATATCAGTTCCAGATGATTCAATCTCTGATCCTTATCCCTACACTTATCCCTTACAACAAAACAAATAACCCAACACATTGACTATATCTGACAATGGATACCAGTTCTATACAAAGAGTTGATAACATCACTACCAAAATAATGGACATATTTTTCATTGTCAACTCTCCATATTGAACATTTGTTGATATATTTGTTACAGTTTTGAAGTCTTTCAAGCTCATTTTCTTTTGAGTATGGGGGTCACTAAAGAGATTATTCTTTTGTTTCTGCTTACTGTTAAATGCCTTGGCTACTTCATTGTAATATTGGAAGGCCAATACATGGTACAGATCAGCACTAGATCTAGAATGCAGATGTGTGGGCACTTTTGTGCAAGGACTGCTTAGCTGCTATTTATATAGTGCTTTAAGAATCACAAAACCCTTTATGTATATGTCCTCCCCTGTTGGGACCCTGGATATCTTAGAATCAGAAGGAGTCAGGATAAGCAAAAGTCTTTATTTTGGGGCTTTTTCGGTTGCGATCAGGGGATTAGATCTAACAATCTCCACACCTCCTTCCTCTCTCTCCACCACCAGGAGAATGAATCAATCTCCTCCTCCTACACCATCCACTGATTTCACTTCCCCTTCTTTGTCCACATCCACTGATCCAGCCAGCACAGAATAGTTGGGGAGGGTCATCCTTCAAACATGTGGCAATAGAGAATTGTCCATTTGATGATTAGCCTCACGTGCTAGGTTACCTTGCATCTGCTCAGTTTTAGCCCTCTACACTCCCCCAATCTCACAACAATCCCTATTTTACTGATAAAGAAATCATTAGCAGTTTACTATGATTGAAACCCTTAGGAATATATTTTTCATTTGTAAATCTCTTCCTGAAACCCCAAATACATTTTCCTTTGTCTCATTCCCCTGTGTTCCCCACCATTAATGTCTTTCTAATATCATTCTCACTTGTTTCCATGATTCCCTGCTTTTCCACCAATGTCAAATAGACCAAGGATTACTTATGAGGGTCACACTAATAATCACATGCTACCTCACTCTTTATAGCTCAGTGCCCTTTGTAAATATTAAATGATTAATTTTTAATGACAATCCTAGCAATAGGAAGGGGGCATATTTTCTCAATTTGACAGATGAGGAAGCTAAGGACAAGTACTTTATTCAAGGACATTCAGAAGATCAGTGGAAACATTGTGAGTTGATAACCCATCTGTTATATTTCCCACTTCAATGCCTTATCCACCAGCCCATGCCACCTCCATAAATATACAACTTTTAGATATAGTATAGATGAGTGAGATATGAGGCAAAGTCTCTCTCAAGGTAATACAAACTTTGTAAACTCAAGTCTTTGATTGTCTGATATTATTTGTCCTAAGCTCATTCAGTTTTCTGAATAGAATGTTTAAACAATTGACATGGTAGGAGAGAAAAAAATACAAAAATACTTTTTTTTCTGAGAAATTATGCAACTCACATGTAAAATATCCATGGGAGAAGGACAATCATTATATTTCTTCCTTCATAAGTAATGAAATCGAGGCAAAGAGAAAAATTCATTATGTAAGTATAAAAAGTAAGTACTCATTAATGGCTCAATGTCAACTTGGAAAGAGGTTTTCAGTGAAGTTTCCAGGGATCTGAGTTTGTCCCTATGCTATTTAGCATTTTTATTAGTGGCTTAGATACAAGCACAGATGACATATTTATTAAATTTGCAGATAACGTAAAAATTGGAGGGTTAGATAACAACTGGGTAACAGACCCAGCATTTAAAAAGTTGTTGATGGTGCTCAACCTTACAATGAAATGTAATGGGAATATATGAAATCTTACATTTATGTGGGGGGGAAAGCAAGTCCATAACCACAAGGTGGGGGGGGACAAGTTATTAGAAGAAAAAAATTTGTGGGTTTTGGAGCCAGCAAATAATATGGCAACCAAGGATGTTCATCATGGACTTCATTCAGAGTCAGTACATTGAGAAATAGGAGGTGGTAGTATCTCTGTCCTATGTCATGGTTATACTATCTACAAAGTTATATTATATTAAGTTCTGCATACCAAAATTTAGGAAGAGAATTGGGCAGAAGAAAATTTTTACTGTTTTTTTCCTTTTTTCTTGGAATTTTCTCCTTCATCATCACCTCTCCTGGAAACCTATACTTTAGGTTTTATCTAAGATTCTACATTCTTCAAAATGCCTTTTCTGATTCCCTTAAATGCTAATCCCTTCTCTTACATTATATCCAATTTATCTGGTATATAGCATGTATGTTCACAATTTTTTTGAGTGTGTTGTTGTTATTGCTTTGTTTTGGTTTGTTATGGTTCTTTATTTTCTTTTGTTTTGCATGTTGTCTCCTCAATTATAAAGTGACATCCTTGAAGACAGAGAATGTATTTTTGCTTATCTTTGTTTCCATAGCACTTAATAGAATGCCTAGTAGATAGAAGGTACTTAATAAATGCTTATTTACTTGATTTGAACTAAAAATAGGAATGTATAAATTTTAAAATTTGGATATTAAAATTAAGAAATTGTTTATTTTTCTTAAAAATAAGAGGTCAAAGACTGTTAGCAGATGTAAGTTAAATATTAATTATTATGACAGTCTATAAATCATGTAAAAATCTTTGCCTCTGATTAGAGATAGTTACTATGTACACTTGGGGAAGTGATCTTCCCACTGTGAACAGCATTAGTGTGAATATGTCCTGAATTTTCATTTAATTCTGAATACCATATTTTAGTAGAATGTTAATCAGCAAGGTTATGTCTAGCAAAAAGGAAATAGGATAATGAACAGTTTTGAGATCATATAGTGTGAAGATAAGTTGATGGAGTCCTAGAGAAAATGATTTGGAGAGCAGCATACTAGGCATCTTCAAGAAATGTAAAAGCAAAACTATCAAGGAGAAATTAGACCTCTTCCTGGACCCCATGGAGAGAACTAAGGGCAATTAGTGGAAGTTATGGCCTGGATGGCAAGAAAAAATCAAAACAACATCTTACTAACAATGAGAACTATCTGAAATTACAATAGTCTGCTTCAGAGAGGAGGAAATTATTTCCTTTTCCTTGTAAGTCTTCAAGAAAGGTTTGGATGTGTTGCTGGGGTATATTCTTCCTAATATTGCTTAGTTTAAATAACTACTGAAGTCTCTTTGGAATTTGAAATTCTGAAATTCCTCAATTGAACTTCAAGTTTAATCTTACCAGTTAAAACAAAATTTCTGAAGGTAAATAGTTGAGGAAAATGACTGAAATAGTAAAAACCAATCAATGAGGTCACTGTCCTTGCTATGTTTTTTTTTTTCAATTACACAGAAATGTTCCCATCCTTATTCACTAATTCATTCATTTATTATTTGTTCATTCATTTGTTTATATATTTGGTGGAGCAGTCCTATCAATTCAAAGGATATCAGGGAGATAAAGCTAAATGATGAGTAACACAGCAATTAACTAAGTTTTGGTTTTGTCAGCAGGTTGATTCTCTTTGAGTGTAAAAAAAAGTCTTTATATTTTGTATTTGTAGGTATCCAATGTCTGTAGTTATGTAAAAGAAAAAGCTACTTGCAAAAGAAAGCCTCTCACAGAGAGATCGACATTGATTATACTTAGACACATTTCATCAGTGAAGGAGGGTGTCAGAAATCTACCTTCCTTTTAAGTGATATGGTTTTTCCTATAATCTATTGCTATTAAAAATGGGCTATCCATGCTGGATAGCCAGTTCAATGGCCAAAGTGTTTCAAGTGCTTGAAGACTAGTTGAAAAGAAGAGTATTAGCTAGTGAGCAATCAGGAGGAGGTCTTAGAATTATGCTCTTTACTTTGAGTCTGATTTGACCCTCAAGAGATTGATCACCCAGACACTATATGAATGACCCTGTCACAATGGGCATGAACACATAGAAGGCAAGACCCTCCAACTCCACCACTTATCTGCTTCCTGATCACTACTGTCATGAGAAGGGCCATGACTTCTAGAACCAAAGGCCTCAGTGGAACACAGAACTAAAAAGTCACTCTGTAGAAGAAAGCCATCTCATTCTGCTTCAGAGAAAAGCTCATTTTAGCAGGTAGAAGATGGACTTACCATAAAACTGCCTGGACCAAGGCACATTCCAACTGTAGTCAAAATACACATCTCTAATTCATTTATTAAATCACAAATCCTAAAATTGAAAACCTAATATGAAGAAATTCTATGGTAGCTGAAAATCTTCTCAACATTAATCTGTAATTGTAACCTTTTCCCTTTTGTAGAATTTTGGCTTCAAAGTAAGTTTTATGCCAAATAGAGAACAGAACAATAGGAAGAAAAATTTCCCTGCGGGGAAAAAGATTTAAGTGAAAAGACCAAAAGTTTCCAAAATTTCCATTATTTTTCATTTTATTGATCTTGATCTCAATGGAATAAAAAAGAAAATAATAACTATGTTAAGACAATTACCAATGGATCAAGAAGCAGTCAGGAGACCTGAGTTCATGCTTCATCCCTGGGATGGAGAGACTGTTTCTCTGGACAAGTTGCATGATGTCTTAGGGCCCTAGGCAACTCTCTAACACTATAATTAACAGAACAATTATTGATCAATATTGGTCATGGTGATTTCCTATTAGGAATTTCCCCCATTGATGAAGTCCTAAATTTAGTCAGGGAAGGGGAAGAAACATTAATAGACCCAAGAATGAAAAAGAGGGTTGGAAGGAACAGATTATATTTGTTCTAGAAAAGTGCTAGATTTTTAAACCTGGCGCAAATCCTCATCTCACACCTGGAATATTACAATAATCTTCTGGTTATCTCTCTGGAACATCTTTCCCTTTGCTATTTTAATAATTGTTCAGTGCTATCTGACTCTTCATGACCTCTTGGGAGTCTTCTTGGCAGAGATATTGGAGTGATTTGCCATTTCCTTCTACAGCTCATTTTGCAGAGCAGGAAACTGAGGCAGAAAATGTTAAGTGTCTTGCCCAGGACCACAAAACTAGTGTATAAAGATGGATTTGAAATCAGGAAGATGAGTCTACATGACTCCAGACCTGACACTGTTTTCTCTAGCTGTCCCAAGTCTTTCCCTACTCCAGCTAATCTTCCCTTCAGATTTCAAACTGCTTTTTTTCCTGAAGCATGGCTGAAGTTATACATTTGTGTTCACATTTTTAATAGTGATTATATCTTTTTGCTTCCATTAAAACCTTGAGGGCAACATCTTGCATTTTCATATAGCAACATATTATCTAGCCTCTGAGCTATTCTGGTACCTCTACCCTGGGTCATTGACATTTCCCAGGCAGTTATTCCTAGATCTGTATATGCTCAAAGAAAAAGACATCCTAATTTCTAGTCTCCCATGGTTTCTGCAAAAAAAAACATATGTCAACAGTTATGTGATTTTCCTTCTTGTGCTTGCTCCTGAGCACTACTGAGAAAATATAAAGATGGGGTGGTCCCACAAAGCCCAAAAGAGGGACTTTGAAAGTGTTTGAGACACAAAAACTTTAAAGTATTTTGAAATTGTAGTTTATTCCATTTCTATCATCTCTGCTTCAGAAGGACAGCCCAATATAAGAAATTCTATTAGAAGATTTAGGGTATTGGAAAGAGCTCTTTGGAGCATTAGTCTTAAATCAATCATTCATTTCTCTTATGAGATGATGAGGGGGGGGAAGAATGCCTTATATATTACTGTCAGGGACAAGACATATTTTTATTGTTTCTACTATGTAAGGATAAAAACAAAAGTAAGGCAGAACCTGCTGTCAAGGACCAAACATTTCATGGTGAAGTGGTGAGTAGAGAAGAATGATGAGGATACATTTTAGATATAGGTATAGATAAATATAGATATATGTATACATACATGTGCACATCCATATGCACTTGTGTATGCATATGTAGAGGGCTGGAACGCTGAAGAAATATACTTGTAACAAGGTGTTAATGTAGTGGAATTGATGAGATGATGCTTCTCTAGTTCACATGTATACTTAGTACTTAGTATGGTGATGTAATGGTTCTCTAGTTCACACATACATAGTATGCTGTAATGATGTAATTGTAATAAGGTATATAAAGGCTAAGAAGGACTGGAAAATAGACATTCTATCTTTGACCAGCCTTGGAGTGGCTCTCAAGCCTCCTGCATTAAGATCAAGACTGGGCCAGAATAAAGACTCTAGATTCTATTCTTGACCATTCTCTTGGTCTCTATCTTGTTGAAACCAAGGCCCGTCTGAAGGACCTCCAAAAAACGAGCCCGAACATTACATCCATATATATGTGTATATGTATACGCATATATATATATATACATCATATATATATATATTATATATATATATTTTATATATACATATATGCATATATGTGCACATATAATACAAATATAGATGTATGTATATGTGTACACTTGCATATATAAAATTAATGCAAGGTATTTGGGGGCACAATAGTTTCTGGGCTGATTGGGAAAGGCTTCCTAATAAATTTAGTTTTATAACTTTTGAGGAGTTACTCTAAAGCTTAGTTGAAGAGAGAAAGTGTTCTAGGAAAATGGTGGAAAGTTAGTGCAAAAACTCGAGTCTGAAATTGAAAATGCTTACCATTGATCCTAAATGAAATGAAGAATTTATTAAATAGTAAAGTGACATGGTCAAACTTGAGTTTTTGGAAAATCACTTTAGTAGTTGTGTAAAGCATTGAGTTTTAGAATGAAAGAAATTTGATTAAGACGATATTATACCAGTTTTGAGGATAAGTCATGAGGTTGTAAATTAAGGTGGTATAATGGCTATGTTAGTGAAGGGAAGGGACAAATGGTAAAGATGTTCTGGAGGCAGAACAAGCATTGGCTATGTATGTAAGATAAAGGAGACTGAGAATAATTCCAATGAAATATCATCCTACTTTAACATTTAGTGGTTTTATGACTGTGGGTAAGTCACTTTGCCTCAGTTTCCTAATCTGTAATTTCATATATTAATTGGGTATAATAATAGTTCTAAATCCTAACAATAAGTTTATAAAGTTTAAATAACTTAATGAACATAAAATGTTTTAACCATCAAAGTAGTCTAACTGTACCAAATCTCTAAGTTTATTACAAAGTGGTAATTATCAAAAAATAATTTGGTTTTGCTAAGAAAAAGGGTGATGGATCTATGGAATTGATCAGGTACAAATTACATTATAGTGAATGGCATAGTAATCTAATACATGATAAACCCAAAGTTTGAAGCTTTTGGAACAAAAACTCATTATTTGACAAAAACTTCTGTGAAAACTAGAATACATTATGACAAAAATGAGGTATAGAACAACATCTCACACCATATATTAAGATCAGCTCAGGGGCAGCTAGGTGGCGCAGTGGATAGAGCACCAGCCCTGAATTCAGAAGGACCAGAGTTCAAATCTGGCCTCAGACACTTAACACTTCCTAGCTGTGTGATCCTGGGCAAGTCACTTAACCCCAGCCTGGGGGGGGGGGGGAGATCAGTTCAAAGAGAGTATATGATTTGCCCATAAAGGATAATAGCAGAAAAAAAATTAAGATAATAGGGAATAATCTGTCAGTTTTATGGTTTGGGGAAGAAGTTAAGACTAAAGAAGTAATGGAGAACATTTCAAAGTACAAAATAGATAATTTTGAACATATAAAGTTTTTTTAAAATTGCACAAACAAAACAAAATGCAAACAAAATTATAAAGAAAGCAGAAAATTGAGGGAAGTTATTTTTCAACAAGTATCTCTGATAAAGATCTCATTTATCAAATATATAGGCAACCACTCAAATTTACAAAAATACAACTTATTCTCCATGAACAAGCAGTTTTCAGACAAATGAATCAAAGTTATCTTTGTCATAAAGTGGGATGAAAAGGGATGTTGAATCATCCACTAAGAAAGTTGTGGGAGTTTGCATGATGATGGCACATCAAAAGATGACACACTTTATTTAAAAAAGATAGATACCCCTACACTTTATTAATGTGATTTATAATGTGAATAGGATCAGAACCAGGAAATGAATGACTGTGGTAATCTTCCTACAAAATCATGGCAAATAAAAATCATTTGAGGAAAATGGGCATGTTTATGCTGAAGAAGAGAAGACTCAAGTAATGAGTAGAGGATATGATGTCTATGTTCAGATATTTGAAAGGTTTTCATTTGGAAGAACAATTATTTTTTTTTCTAGAGAGAAAAAAGTTGCTGGAAGAGGCAGAAGCAAATTTAAGCTTGAAGTAAGGAAATATTTCCCCTAATTAGTGATATCAGAGTGTAATGGAGTATGGATTACATGACTACTACTGAAATTATTGTAGAGAAGATTTCCATTCATTTTGGGATTTGGACTAGTTAACTTTTGATGTGACTTTCCACTCTGATATTTTGATATCTCCTGAGGTCTGACTCTTAGCATACTGAGGGTAACAAAGATGGCATGCAACAGTGAACCCTTTGGCCCCAACGAACATTTTCAAAAAGAGTTTGTTAATAGTTTTTGATTGGCTATTTAATTTATTTAATATGGAAGCCTGAGTACAAATTCCATACTTTTTGTCTCATTAAATAAACCATCATTTGCTGTAGCACATACACTACTGGGGACTCTAAACTTTAATTTATCTGGATTATTTCCAAAATGAAACTGTGATTTTGTTAGTATGGGTATTCTCTTCACTACCTCTTACTATATTATTCTATATTTCAAAATATGGTCTTTCAGATTTGCCAAATTAATGAAAAGAATGAAAATAACATTTATTTAGCAATTATGTGCAAAGTACTATGCCAATATCAAAATACATCATCTTATGACCAATTAGGTAATAATTATATTTAAATTTAGGCTGGTTTTCAGATAACAGATATCAATAATCAATGATCGGTTCTATCAAATTCATAAGTCTCCCAACTTAGAATGACTTCACAGACTCTCAATACTACTGGAAGAGTAAGCTCCTGCTATGATAAAGCAGGTATTGTTATCACCCCCATTTTATTGTTAATAAATACACAAATAGTGAAATGGTAAATGTCTGAACCTAGATTTGAATTCAGGTTTTCCTGACTATAATGAATTTTTATTGGCTGTCTCCCATACCTGGAATTCTTTCTCCTCACCTTTGCCTCCTGGCAACAGGCCTGTCATTTAATCTCCTGTGCCATCTAAGTATCTCACAAAAAGGAAATAAAAAGGTAATTAAGTATTGAGTTCATACTTTATATCAAAACTCTAACATTATGTGAATAAGGTTTTTTTCCAAAGCTTTGTAAAATTACATTTTCCTTTCTAAAAATTCAGGACAATCATCCTTTATTCTCTGGAATTCACTACCATAGTTTAACTATTGTATCCTTCTATAACTTCTGGTCTCTTCTTCCTTTGGTAAGTTCTTTCTTGAATTTCAATTTTAAGAAAGGATGCAGAACAACTGAATTTCATTCTCTTGTCTTTGCCATTATTCGCTGGGAATGCTTCCTTCCTTCTCTATTTTTCAGTTTCCTTTTATGTTTTGTCTTTCCTTATTAGAACATAAGTACTCTGAAAGTAGGGACTTTTGTTTTTTATTTTTATTTCTATTCCCAGTGTTTATCACAGGACTTGGCACAAAATATGTCCTTAATGAGTGCTTGCTAGCCAATTGATTTTTTCACTAAAACTTGGGACACATAGGACAAAGGATATTATTGTTCCAAAGCTTGTCAAAATTAGATTTCCATTTTTTGAGCCAGTATTATCCTAAGCAATATGAATAACCAGGGAGGCTAGCCATACTTATACTTTCTAGACACAGTGCATAGATAATGTCATTAATCATCTCCTGAGTCAACTTCAGACAGTTAATAAAAATGAAAACTCATTGCACAAAAGAAAAAAATTGCTTAGCTTGAATATTTTATTATTATTTATGTCTAGGCTACTGAAAATGGCTTTGAAACAATAAATATATGGCTTGCATAATTGAGAGCAGATTGTCAGTACAAATTCAAGAATAAATCCTTAGCATAAAAGGTAATATTGAAAAACTGTTTTTGCTAATCTAATAAACAAATCATGTCATTAACATGTTGTTAATTTAAATAGAAAATCTTCTGACATATAGCCCTTTATATTTATGGTAAGCTATTTTATTCCTTACAAGGTACTCAACCATGAAGATGATGGCATTAATCTGTGAAACATTATCTTTGCATTTTCCCCTTGTAAATGTATTGGGTTAAATACCGAATAAGTACACATATATTGTAGTTGTGTTTGAAAGGTGGGATAAGGCATTATAGAAGTAACTATCAATTTGGATAATGTTAATTTCTTCTTCCCATATATTAGCACCAATAAAACAAGTGATCTTTACTCTTCTCTATGACCTTTAGGAGCTGACGAATGTATAAACATTTCATCTGTGGAAACAAACAATTTTGACAGATTTTAAAATTCTGTTCAACATACTTACTGATCATGACACCAAAAAGATTGATGATAAATCATGCTATTTACATGCTAGCATAAAGGTGATAGATTTAAGACAGGCAAAAAATCATAGATAAATATAGACACAGATATTGATGTGAACAGTGTGGCAATTTACTTAACTGAATTTTGCATTTTTCCCCTTCTTTTACATTATGAATGAGTAGGAGTGAGGGAAAACAATATTCAATGTTAATTGGAAAAATAAAGTGAAATTTTTAAATTATTCATTGCTTAGAATTATCATAATCATAAATCAAAAGGTGTTTCTATTGATGAAAGACAATAAAAACCCTGGAGTTAGAATCAGAAATTTGACCTTCATATCCTGAAGACTTTCCCAATTCCTCTTAAATTTATTTTTTCCTTCTATTAATAATTACCTATTTATCAATCATTTCTACCTATCAGTTTGTTCTCTTCACATAAGCTTAGGCACTGTCTTTTGCCTCTCTTTGGATCCCAAGTATTCGGTAGGGTGCCTGGCTTAAAGTGGGTGCTTAAGAGATATTTATTGACTGACTGACTGATTAATAATTTATATTCCCAGTGTTAGTAAATATCCAATCTCTTAACTCTAGTGGAAGGTACCAAGGAAGTAATAATCCCAATACTGATTTGGTCAAGTTACATGTGGAAAGTTTGTTTTCATCCTGTCACATTTTAGGAATGGTGTCAATAAGCTATAATATACTTATAAGAAGGCAAATAATATGTGCAGTCATTCCTCAAATAGTTATTAAGTGCCTACTTTGTACAAATAAGTGTGACAATCAATTTGAGACACAAAGAAAGGCAAAAAGGAACTATTTCTGAGGAGTGCATATTTTATAAATAAATACATAGGTATAAGATATATGCAGAATAAATATTAAGGTAAATGAAATGGGAGGCATTTCCAAACATGAGGATTAGGAAAGGGCTTCTGAAGAAAGGGGTATATGATCTAATTCTTTTTTGTTGTTGTTGTTTAAAAGAAACATTTATTTTTTTAATTAAAGCTTTTTGTTTTTCAAAACATATGCATGGACAATTCTTCAACATTAGCCCTTGCAAAACCCTGTGTTCCAGTTTTCCCTCCTTCCCCCACATCTTCCCTTCAGTGGCAAGTAATCCAATATATGTTAAACACGGTAGAAATATATGTTAAATATAATGCATGCATACATATTTATATAATTATTGTGCTGCACAAGAAAAATCACATTAAACCAGTAAAAAAAAAAGAAGCAAAATAAAATGCAAGCAAGCAACAACAAAAAGAGTGCAATGCTATGTTGTGGTCCACACTCAGTTCACATGATCCTCTCTCTGGATATAGATGGCTCTCTTTATCACTGAACAATTGGAATCATCTCATTGTTGAAGAGAGCCACATCCATCAGAATTGATATGATCTAACTCTTAACAGAGACTAAAAAGTTGAGGTAAGGAAAGAAGGCATCCTAGCATGGAATACAACTAGAAAACAAGCAAGAAAATGAGATCTTGTTGTTCAGTGCTATCAATTGTATTTTACTTTTTCTTTGAAAAACTGCCTGTTCATATCCCTTGTTGCTGTTCAGTCATTTTTTTCAATCATATTTAAATTGTTGTGACCCTATTCTTGGCAAAGAATACTAGATTGATTTTCCATTTCCTTTTCGAGCTCATTTTACAGATGAAGAAACTGAGACAGAGTAAAATGATTTGCCCAGAATCAAACAGCCAGTAAGTGTTTGAGACTGGATTTGAACTCAGGGAAACAAGTATTCCCGATCGCAAGTCCAGTGCTCTAAAAACACTATGTCAATTAATTGTACTCTTCCAGGAGTGCTAAGTAGACCAATACAACTAAATAACAGTCTATGGTAAAAGTCTTCTTAAGACTAAGTGGATTTTGAAGTTACTTAGTCAAAAAGCATTTATTAAGGATCTATCATTTGCCAGTTACCGTGCCAAAAGCTTGTTACAAAGAAAGGTAAAACAGAAGATCATGATATACTTCAACAACAATACTGTATGATGATCAATTCTGATGGACGTGGACATCTCCAACAATGAGATGAACCAAATCACTTCCAATAGAGTAATAATGAACTGAACCAGCTTACACCCAGTGAAAGAACTCTGGGAGATGACTATAAACCACTACATAGAATTCCCAGTCCCTTTAATTTTGTCCGCCTGCATTTTGGATTTCCTTCACAGGCTAATTGTACACTATTTCAAAGTCTGATTCTTTTTGTACAGCAAAACAGTTATTTGGACATGTATAAATATGTATTTAATTTATACTTTAATATATTTAACATGTATTGGTAAACCTGCCATCTGGAGGGGGGAAGGAGGGGAAAAATTAGAACAAAAGATTTTACAGCTGTCAATGCTGAAAAATTACCCATGCATATATCTTGTAAATTAAAAGCTATAATTAAAAAACAATAACAAAAAAAAAAACAAAGAAAGGCGAAAGACAGTCTCTACCTTTAAGAATCTCACATCTTATGGGAAAGACAACATTCAAACAATCATGTGCAAACAAACACTTTAGGGGATATAGTGGAATTAATCAGCAGGAGAAAGGCACCAGAATTAAGAAATACTAGAGAAATGGTTCCTATAGAAAGAAGGATTTTAGATGAGATATGAAGTGAGTCAAAGAATCAAAGAGAAAAGAAAGGTAGACATCGCAGGTATATAAGAGAACCAATGAAAAAGCTCAAAGATGAGAGAGAGGATGTCTTCTTCCAAAAACAGTGAGTAAGTCAGAGAATGAACAAAGAAACAGAACAAGACTTAACAAGGCTGGAAAGGTGGTGATGGAGAAGTGGAAGCTAGACTATAAAACTGAATGAAAAATGAAAAAAAACAGGATTTTATTTTGAAACTATATGATAGGGACTCACTGGTGTTTACTGACATAGATCAGCATTTTAGGAAAATATAATATGGGCTGGAAAAGAGAGTCTTGTGGACAGAACACCGATAGGCTATTGCAATAGTTCAGGTATGATGCTATGAGAGCCTGCAATCAGGGGTTGGTAGTGTCAGACAAGTTAAGTGGCGTATTCAAGAGATGGTGCAAATGTGAAATCGACAAGTTGTGATGATAGATTAGCTATGGAGAGCTGAGAGATAGTGAGGAATCTAGGAAAATACTTAGGCTGTAAGTAGGGGGATTTGGAAAGATGCCATGTGTCCTTAGCAGCAAAAGGGAAATTAGAGTTTGGGAGAAATTTAATAAGTTCAATTTTGACATGTTATGTAAGGTAGTTATTAGAAGTCATAAATATTGCAAAAGAGGATTTTACATTTGATGGTAGAAAAAAAATAAGAACTAGTGGACCTGATTGAATAGAAAGGTAGCATAATTAGGCCTATGTTTACAAAGAAATCATCTTGGTAGTTGAATGGGAAAATGAGAGCGACTTGAGTCAGAAAAATCATTTAGAAGGATAGTTCTTGACAGTAGTCCAGGTAATAGATGATATGGACTTTACAAATAAGATGCTACTTGAGTAGAAAGCAAGCAACATATACGAGAAATAATGTGAATGTAGAAACATGAATGATGCGATGGATTGTATATATAGAATGAGAGAGAGGGGAACGTCGAGGATGATGCTAATCTTGAAAGACAAGGTGACTAGCATAATGGTGCTCATTTTGACAATAATAAGGCAGTTCAGAAAGTGAAAAGGGGCATTTTGGTGAGAAGAATAATTATGTTGTGAATATGTTGAGTTTGTGGGCATACAATTTGAGATCTCCCAAGATAGAGTGGGTAATGTGTGATAGTAGTACCACAAAAGATGGCAAAAGATTAAGTGAGCAACAGTTTAATGAATTTAGGATGTTTAGTCTGAAGAAGAGCTGTGTGTGTGTGTGTGTGTGTGTGTGTGTGTGTTTGTGTGAGTGTATCTGTGCATGTTGGACAGAGTAGAAATCTGACTTCAAATATTTTAAGAGCTATCATATAGAAGAGGAACAGTCATTTGTTTCCAAGAACTAACTATGTATTGAAGTTCCAAATGGATATTGTTGGATATTTAATGTAAGGAAAAAAACTTCCCAATGAGGTCATCTATTACATATTAGAATAAAGTGCCCCCAAAATAGTGGACTCCCTAGAAAATGGCCATTTACCTGGGGAATTGTAGAAGACATTCTTCTTCTGCTTTGAAGTTAAATCAAATGATATCCCAAGTCCTTCCTAAATCTGAGATGCTGCCAACTCTTAATGTTAGTGTTTTCATGACTTAAATTTATATAGTTAATCACTGTTTGTGCTGTCATCTCTTTAGGGACTTATTATGCTTTCAAGTTTTGTCATTAAACAAATGATACTTTCTTTGAGGTAATTTTTTTGTTCCCGAGGTAAATGGGGTTAAGTGACTTGCCCAGGATCACACAGCTAAGAAGTATTATGTGTGTGAGGTCACATTTGAACTCAGGTCCTCCTGACTTCACAGCTGGTGTTCTATCCACTATGTCATTTAGCTGCATTGAAATAATTTTTAATGTTATAATTGTTGATAATGAAGGTTCTCAAAAAAGGGCCATAACACATACATATACGAGTTTTCTTTAATGTATATGTATATAAGTCAATGGATAGTGTCTGGGCATTGAAAAGATATTGAAAATAAAATTAAATATTCATTTAAAAGCTTCTAAATAAAAGCAGAGATGATTTCACTGGCATTAAGGATAGAGTTAGGGGCTATTTACCCACTTGACAATCTGTCTACTCTTAGCTTTATTTATAACTCTGCTCCACATTTGTGGACCTTTCTCTGAATGATTCTTTTGCCATTATGGTTTATCTTGTAAACACTAAAGAACTTGTAAAATGCATCTTGTCTGCCTCTTTAACACTAATGGTTCCTATAGAGTCATTCTATTTTATCATACAAATTTATGTGTTATTGACATAGGCAGCCATAAGCTCCAAAGTTGTTATGCTTTCATGTCAATGACACCCAGGGGACTCTTTAATGCATAGATTATTGACACACTCATCAAGGTGGCTGACACATATGCTCCAAATTCATGTGCTGAAAACACAATTGCTATTTTTAGAAGGAGAGGCCAATTTCTTGGGCCAAAACATAGCCTGTTTTCCTGCACAACTTTTCACCTCACATTTTGAGAGATTCCTTGAAATTAAAGGAAACCAAGATAGGGAATCAGGAGTCAAAGGCTTGTTTATTTATTTGCACATTTTGTTCAGTGATGTCCAATTCTTTATGACCCAATGGACCATAGCAAGTCAATGTTGTACATGAGGTTCATGATAATGGAGTAGTTTGCCACTTCTTTGATCTACTGGATTAAAGCAAACAGGAGTTAAGTGGCTTGCCTAGGACTACCCAGCTAGTAAGTATCTAAGGCTGGATTTGAACTCAGGTCTTCCTGACTCCAAGCCTAGTGCTTTATTTACTGAGCTACCAAACTGTCCTTATTGGTTCTCAGTTAGGGGCTACTGAATATTTCTGAGCTTTAATATACAAATCTTAAATGTTTAAGCAGATGTCAAGTAGATCAAGACCTTGCTGAGAATCCAGTGTGAAGCAGAACAAAATGGAAGAAATTCTCTAAGGGAACCATTCTCCCAGATTACTACTGTCCCTATGCCTCATCTCATGATGTTCTCTGATCCCACTGCCTAGTGTAACTATTCCTAGACCACAACCCTCCCAGTACTCTGATGCTCCTTCCCCAGGTCCTGCTTTGGCTTTTCCCCAGAATTCTGGGGCTATGCTCTAAACTTCTGGGGAACTGATTTTTTCCTCCAGCCAAAGAGTTTTGTTTTGGTTTTAAATTTCTAGCTTAATAACTTAAATATTGTCAAGGTGCTTTTAAATCTGTAATATTTCCTATGGCTTTCTTGCTGATTTTTAAACAAAATATTTCATTTTCCATTTCTATCCTTTTACTCTGGCCATTTCCCATGTCTGGAATCATTTATATCTTCATTTCTACCTTTAGGAGTCTCTTGTTTCTTATGTTGGTTTTTTTTGTCTTTAGTAATCAGAGAACCAATAACATCATGGCGTTATATCATTGTGGAGGGCAGGAACTCTGCAGAAGTATACTTGAAGCAAGGATACTTACAACAAGGTGTTAACTCAGTGGAATTGATGAGATGATGGTACTTTAGAATCATATACTTATTATTTAGCATGGTGATGTAATGATTCTCTAGTTCACACATACATAATGTACTCTAATGAGTTAATCATACCAAGGTATTTAAGGGCTGAGAAGGACTAGAAATAGGACATTCCATCTTTGACCAGCCTGTGATGGCTATCTTGTCTTCATCACTTCTCCACTAAGACCAAGGACTTGGGCTGATCCCAAGATTCTCCAGAAAACTAGTCTGACCATTAAATATCATGATGTGCAGGAATTTGATCTAAGAGGGCAGAGCTGCACAGAGTTGTCTATTCCACTTTCTTTCCCATAGACATCAGAGTCCAGTAGCAACTCAGAGTCAAGACAACTGGCAATGATTCAATATGCAATGGATGATTTGGGCATCTTTGATGTTTGACCAAACTCTTAAGTACAACTTCAGTCCTTCAGTTGTCTTCAAGACCATTGGAACAAATTGTTCTCACTGACCCATTTTGTCTGGGGGAAATATTTACATGCATAGGGTAGACATCCCTCTAATTCACCAATAAGTTTGAGGCTTTCCAGTTATCCATCTACCAGGAGGATTTACTGAGGTGTGGCTGCTGAGTACACTACAGCCTCTAATAATCAAAGGTATGAGTTATATGGCCAGTAGAGAAAGAGCCCTGAAAAGGGCTCAGCTAGCCCTCAAATCAAAGGGACTAGTCCTCCTGGAATACTCCCTATAATCCCCCCCACTATATAATATACTCATATTATCCTATATATTAATGTGGGTATATACTCTATGCATTAAAGAGTCTCCTTGATGTCATTGATGTGAAACAAGTAAAATAAAATTCAATAAACTTCCCCTTAATGATGTTTTTCATTGACTTCAACAGCTAGTTTTCCCAATTATTATTTGCTTGCTATTTTAGGCTTTTTAGTATAAATTGATAATTGTATATTTAGAAGATCAGAATAAATGAACAATTACCTATTCTTGGAGAAGACTTGTTCAGCCCTACTTCACTTAAATCCAATTCACTTTCAAATCATAATATCATATTCCTGATGTCATGGTTCTCTTTGAGAATGAAGGATAAACTACAATGATCTGAGAATAGTACTAGCTGTCTCACTAAGGACTACCCTTCCTTCTTTCCTCCACCCTTCATTCTTTTTTTTCCTCCCTTCCACCCTTCTCCCACTCTCTCTGTCCACATAGGAAGTCATACTCAAGCTAGATGTCTTTTTAGAGCCATGCCTTAAACCTAAATCACTTTGGCCATCACTGATTGGACAACATTAGATCCTATCCTGACTCTCATTTAGTCATTTATTTGGGCTTTGATGAAGTGAGTATGTCTCAAAGTTCTTTTTGCTTTATTCTTTTCTTTTCTTTTGGGAGGTTATTTTGTTTTGTTTTATTTTAATTTGGTCTCTGATGAATGAGAGTATAACTAGCAATTATTTCTATTTTGACCAGAAATCCTGAGGATCTTCTTCTCCCAGATTTATTTTTTTTTATTTAAGTTTTTGGATTTTTGTTTAGGCAACTGGGGTTAAGCGACTTGTTCAGGGTCACAGAGCTGGTAAATAATAAGTGTCTGAGGCCCGGTTTGAACTCAGGTTCTCCTGACTCTAGGACCAGCACTCTATGAATTGTGCCATGTAGCTGCCCCATAATTATTTTTTAGTAAGTAAAAGAGAGCATTCTTTGCCTCAGTTCTTACCTATCCCTTTTCACTACACAGATGGTGCCTTAGATAAACTGAGACCTGGGAAAGAGTTTAAAAGTCTTTAAAAGTACAAGGCTTCTCCCTGTACCTGAGGCCATCAGGTCATCCTGATTTATACCCTGACATTGTACCCAAATGGTTGTAAAGGAGAGAGTGAGGCTGGTGATTTTGCCTTGCCTCACTTAAATCCAACCTACTTACAAGTCATGATACAACTGTACTGACTTTAGGGTCTTCTTTGAGAAGGAAAGACAAACAACAATTCCAAATATAAAGCTCTTCTTGCCTGTACAGGATTCCATTGATTTTTCATTCCTATAGCTCAATTATGAAGACATGGATGGCAAAAAGCAAGTAGGTTTAAAATACATCATTAAGATGATAGGTCCTGAACTTGGCATAAGTCTTTAAAGGTTGTCTAGTCCAATCTCTTCATTTTATAAATTAGTTTATGATTTAGAAGAAATGACTTGCCCAAGGTCACACAAGATCTGGTAAGAAAACTTCCTCTAGCAATCAAACAGTCATTCAATCATTAGGGCCATGCCATGTGCCTGTAACTCAAATAAAGTACTGCTTACTCTCAAGGGTTTACATTCCAACGAGGAGACAAAGCATACATATATCAGGATATACATTGTATAGGAAAGAATTCAGTTTAAGTTTGAGAAGGAGGACACCAGTAATAACATATACTGGGGAAATTAGGAAGGGACTTGAGCTCAATCTTTTTTTAAAGACTGAATATATATATATATATATATATATATATATATATATATATATATATATATATATATATACACATACATATGTGTATGTGTAATACTTCTTAAAATTGATTTTAAAAACCTTCTCTTATGCTTAAAAACAATATTTTGATTACACAAGTGAGGTGAGAAAAATCATTTCCATATTAGACATGTTGCAAAAGAAAAAAAAAACACAAAAAGAAAAAAAAGAAAGAAAGCTTTTTAAAAATGTGCTTCAATCTGTATTTGGAGCTTGTCAATTCTCTTTCTCAAGATAGCATTTTTCGTCATGGATCCCTTAGAATTATTTTAGATCATTGTCTTAAACAGGGTAGCTATGTCTTTCACAGGCAATCGAACTTACAATTCTTTGGGGAGTTTGGGGAGAATATGTTCCCATTGGTTCTGTTGTACTCAGTGTTGAGGGATCCTATGGTTTCTGAGAGGGAGAGTGAAGAAACTGGACATATTTCAGGAGTAGATGGGGGAAGGTATCAAGGGGCAGACAAAGACCTTTGCACCTGCTCAGCATCTAGAAGTATTAGTGAGTTGTCTATGGCACTGCCAGAGAAAAACACAAAGAGAGACAGACAGAAAGAGACAGACTGAGAGATAGAAGTAGACACAGAGTAAAACATTGAATGATCCAGAGATACAGAAACAAAAAAAAATAGAGATATAGAGAGCCAGACAGTGGAGAGAAAAAGATACAGAAACAAAGAAGATACAAACAGAAAGAATGAGAGACAGCCATAAGAGAAAGAGACAGGTAAAGAGACATAGTGATAAGACAGAAAGAGAGGGATGGAGGAACAGAAATAGAGAAAGAGATAGAAGGCGAGGGAAAAAGAAAAGGGGAAAAAAGGAAGAAGAACAGGGAAAGAGATCAAACAACTAGGTAAGAGAGAAAGGGAGTAATAAACTCATGAAAAGGACCAAACTACTAGAAGGGAAGATCAAGAGCTCCAAAGGATGGGTTAGCAAAGATAAAGGCTCCTCTTTCCTCAAAGAGAACGAACTCGTGCATATCTTAGGGAATCTGTCTTTCAGCTTCATCAGATTTAGACCTGCTTTAGCATCACAGATAAATGTTCTTGCTTCTCTGCTCCATCTCTGTCACATGGCCACTGCCACCTTCTATATGATGCCTCCCTTGATCCCACAGTCACCAGTCCCTCCCCTAACACAGTGTTTATTTTGGATATGGTTATTCTGCAGAGGCTTGTATGGGTATATGCTATTTCCCCATGTAGGCTGTAAACTTCTTAATGACATGGACTTCACTGCTTTTTCCTTTTCTCTTTGGTGCCTAGAATAGTACCCTGTCACACAGTATATACAGTAAGTGTTTATCCATTAGCTAATCAATTATTGCTGCTCTTCAAGTTTGGTGCTCCCTGTAAAGTCTAGCAGGTCCTTTTGCAGGCACCAAGGATCACCTAGTGTGCCTCATTCCTTCAAGGGATGTTTTTTTTCTTTTAAAAGGATGATGGTTCATGGCTTGTTCACCGTAATCTACTTGGCTGATTCTTGTTATTGCTCTGCTTTCCAAAAGGAATGATGGCTTGCTTCTATAGGGAGAATTATGAAGCCTCAATTCTTTTTCCCTGTCACATTTATTTCTTCTTTTTTACTGACTGCAAATGTGGCAGTCAATCCTTTACATCCCTCCTGGCTGGGATACAGAGAATGTCTCTTGGCATGCCTGTTTCCTCATGTGCTTGCTGTTCCCCCTTTTGTCAGAGTCACAGATTTCTTCTGAATCTCTCTATGACCCAGACTTCAACCAGATACATTAAAAGCACCAGGAAGCCAAAGAATAGACTATGAAGAGAAATGTCTCTAAAAAAACTTATGAAATTCAAGAAATGTTAAAAATTATAAGTTACTTCATGCTATATATGTTATATAACATCCATATTTGACATATGACGCCATCCTATATAATGCAATTACAACTATGCATTTGCATTAGAACTATGTTGCCTAGAATCCTTGAATTTGGAACAAAAAATTATTTGAACCAGGGATCAATTAATTAAATTGTCCTGACCTTCCATGCTATAGGAATAATGAATCTGCTACCAACCCCCCCAATATATTCATTTTAAAAAATGTATCACCAAAGGACCCACATGTGCAAATATTTTTATAGAAGCCCTTTTTGCCACGTCAAGGAACTGGAAAATGATTAAGATGCCCATCAGGTGAAGAATGGCTGAACAAGTTATGGTTTATGAATGCTATGGAATATTATTGTTCTATAATCTATAGAAACGATCAACAGGATGATTTCAGAGAGGCCTGGAGAGATTTACATGAAGTAATGCTGAGTGAAGTGATAGAACAAAGAGAACATTGTACATAGCAGTGACAAGATTATATGATGATCAACTGTGACAGACTTGGCTCTTCTCAGCAATGTAGTGATTCAGGCCAATTCCAATAAACTTGTGATGGAGAGAGCCATCTGCACCCAGAGAGAGGGCTATGGGGACTGCATGTGGATCACAAGATATTATTTTCACCTTTTTGTTGCTGTTTGCTTGCTTTTTGTTTTATTTCTCATTTTTTTTTCCTTTTTGATAATATTTTTTCTTGTGCAGCATATTATGGAAATATGTTAATATGTATAGAAGAACTGCACATTTAACTTATATTGTATTACTTGCTTATAGGGTTGGGGCAGGAAGGAAGAGAGGGAGAAAATTTGGAACACAAGATTTTGCAAGGGTGAATGTTGAAAACTATCTTTGCATATATCTTGAAAATAAAAACTATTATTTAAAAATGTCACTAGATATTAAAATCAATCTATCACAAACCCTGTTTCCTTTGCAGAAATTTATTATGATCACAGAATCAGGGAAATTCCAGTGACCAAAATGTCAGAACTAGAACTCAGGTTAAATTTAAATTATATCAGATACTGATTTAATTCTAGATATGATAAGGGCAGCTAAGTATCACAGTAGGTGGATCACCATTTCTGGAGGTAGGAAGACCTCCAACATTTTCTAGCAGTGTGACCTTCACTAGCTGAATCACTTAATCCTCTTTGCCTCAGTTTCCTCATCTGTGAAATGACTTGGAGAAGGACATTCCAATATTATTGCTGAGAAATCCCTAAGTGGGGTCATTAAAGAATCAGACAGAACTGAAAAATGACGAAACATGAGTGCTCCTATATAAATGGGATTTTTCATCACAAGATTAGGCACAGAATTTCAGAGATAAAATGGATCTAAGTGGCCACCTCTTCTAACTTATTGCTGAGAAATAATTTCTTTTAAATAAGGGATTCTTAACTTTTTGTTTTTGTTTTCTTATAAACTTCTTTAACTGTTGGATGAAGACTAGGATTCTTTTTCAGAACGGTGTTTGAAAATAAAAAAAAATCAAACACAGGATGACAAGAAACTATAAGGAAATGTAGTAGAAATAAAATAGAATCAAAATATTTTCTTCTAAACATTTACACACCTCAGATTAAAAACTCCTACTTTCATACATATTCAATGAGTGGACAACCATCCTTTGCTTAAAGAATCCCAATGAGGGAAACCTACTGACTTGTAATATGTCAACCTGTTATACTATGGATATCTCTAATTGTTGAGGTTTTTCTTTTTTCCCTCAAGGCTTTCCTGCTCCACCTAGTAATGTTATAGTAGTTTTCTAGAGATCTTTGGACCAGTCTTCATTTCAGCAGAGTAACCAGGGAATAGCCAGGGATAAAATCCAAATTCTTTATTATCTCCTTGCCTGGGGCTCGGCTAGCTTTTTGGAGGCTTTCAGATGGGACTTGGTCTCAGTGGAGAAATGAAGGGGGACAGACTAGCCACCCCGGTGTTGGGAGATGAAGTGACTGTCTCTTTTCCAGCCATTGTCGGTTTTTACATACTCTATTATAATTATATCATCATAGGTGTCAAGCTTGTGGAATAAGTGTCAATCTTCTAGAACTATATTAAGTACTAAGTACATGTACTGAACTAGAGAACTATTAAGAGCCATGCTAAACTAGATAACCTTTATCTTATCAATTCCACTGACTTAACACCTTGTAAGAATCCTTGTTTCAAGTACAGAGTTCTGGCCCATTACACCATCTATTGCTTTTAATTTTTTCCCTTCAATACAAACAGAAAAAAAAAAATCTTAATAAGTGGCAAATCTTCAAATATCTGAAGAACACCAACATATTCTCTCCTGTATTCAAATTTCCTTTTCTCCGGGCCAATCATGGGGTTCTCACTAAGGCTATTTACCATTTTTTTTCCTCTTTCTCTTTTCTACCTTATGAACATGTCACTTAAAATTGAATACTACACTCCATATATGTTCAGACCAATGCTAAGCATAATATACTATAGTTTCCGTGTTCCTAAAGTCTATACCTTTTAATAATCGAAAATTTCACTTCATTAGCTTTCGTGATTGCTGGATCATTATTTATTCATATTAAGCTTGCAACCTCTTAAGATGTCCAGATCATTTTTTTTAGGTGTACTAGCATCTTACTATGCCTTCTCGGAAGGATTATAGTGAGTTTAGAATATGGAGGTATAGATACTCATATAGAATCCCAGTTTAGTTAATTCTTGACCTAGATTATTTTGGGGAAATCATTTAAATTCTCTGAATCTTACTTTCCTCACTTGTTAAAAGAAAGGGAAACAAGTACTGAGATCCATTTCAGGTCTAAATCTATAGTATGTTAATCTTCATAGCTTATGGATAAAGTCTAAAGAAGCTCTTATTTAAGGGAAGGGGCATGACTCTTGATTTCATTATTAGCAAGAACTCCTAGAAATAGATTTTTTAAAAATTGACCTCAGTTGGTGCTTCCTCTATGAATAACTATTAGTCTTAGGCCTGGACACTGGGAGGATAAGTGGTCTACCTAGAGTCACACAACTAGTATGCATGAAAGGCAGCTTTTCAAGCTAGCTTTTCCTGGATTTGAAGCCAATTCACTCATAGCCAAAATAAATGAATATTCCAGAAGTTAGAAAATTAATAAAAGTGTTTGAGATTTATCAATGCTTAGCCTATTGAAAGAGTTATTGAATGTCACTCCTTCCATATCCGAGGGTCATTTCTGTTCATTGTGATCTATATCTTGCCACTAGACCCAGAGGACTCTGGGCGAGAGATTGAAGCTGGGTGACATTGCAAAGCTTACCCTTCTTAAATCCAAACTCATTTGCAGGCCACAGTATCACCCCCCTCAAGTCATGGTCCTCTTAGAGAATCAGGGACAAATAACAACATCTACTGTCACCTGCATATCCAGCTCTCCTTCATTCCTTCCCTTGTTTCTTAAATAGCTTCTGTTGACTCATGTTCACTTGCAAAGACACACAGTAATAATAATAGCTAATCTTTTTTTATACTTACTATGTCTCAGATACTGCGTTAAGCACTTTACAACTATTATCTTATTTGATTTTCACAACCCTATTATTCCATTTTTATGGAAGAAAAAATTGAGGTAAACAGAGGTTAATTGATTTACCCATAGACACATAGCTAGTAAATGTATGAAATCACATTTAAGCTGCACGTGGCGGTATGATGTTCTAAAAACCTGGACAGAGGATCTGATTGTAACTTTGAATCTAACAAGTTGTGTAATCAAGAATGAATCACTTAAATTTTCAGAAGCTCAATTGATTTATCTACAAAATGAGTATATCAATAAACGTACATCATCCACCTCATTGGACTTGTGGCCCACTAGAAAGGGGTTATATGTATTAGGTCATTAAAGGCTTATCTAAAGAAGATGGATCCTATCTCCTTTTAGAGAATCCTATATCTTTAAAAAAAACATGTACTAATTACAGTAAGGGATTGTGGAAACTAAGTGATACCACTGGATATGACAAGCTTAGTCATACTAAGAACATTATAAGACCTCAGATTCTTGGATAAATTGGTAATTGAAGAATAATTCATTGATATTTTCTATTAACACAGATTTTGAAATTACTAAGTATCTCTTGGAGAGCAAATTGTTCCTGGTGCCATTCAAATGCAGATTCTGTCTCAACATTAAAGATCTTTTGAGATGTTTTGGGAACAAATATTATTTTATAGAACATGAAACTAAACTATACCAAAATTAAAAGGAAATGGATTATATTCCTTTGAAACAGCTGATATATTCAAGACTAAAAAGAGGAATATGTGAAACTTAGAAAAGTATAATTTAAAGACAGTCAAATGCTAAACATTTACAAAATCACTGAGTTTTTTTAAGAGACTAAGTTAGAGCCAATTTTCTGACCCATCTTTCTACTCATATTCTTAAGACTTGCTATGTACCTAGAAACTAATTGGAGTTCTTCTGTTTCATTTTACCTCCCAATAATTTAAGAGAAGAAAGAAAATGTTGAAAGATTTCCTGAATTAACTATATATGCAAAACTACAAAACATTTTCCACACAAATAAAGTTGGATTTAAACAATTGGAAAAATATCAAGTGCACTTGCATAGGTTAAGTAAATATAACAAAGATGACAATACTACCTAAATTAATCTACTTTTTAGTACTATACCAATCAAACTCCCAAGAAACTATTTTATTTACTAGAAATAATAACAACAAAATTCATCTGGAAGAACAAAAGTTCAAGAATTTCAAGGAAATTAATGACAAAAAAAGCAAATGATCTAAAAAATATATTATAAAGCAGTGGCCACCAAAACCATTTGGTATTGGCTAATAAACAGAGTAGTTGATCAGCAGACTAGGTTAGGTTCACAGAACAAAATAATCAATGACTAAGCAATTTAGTGTTTAACAAATCCAAAGACCCCAGCTTTGGGGATAAGAATTCACTATTTGACAAAAACTACTTGGAAACCTGGAAACTAGTATGGCAGAAACTAGGCATTGACCCACACATAACACCGTACACCAAGATAAGGTCGAAATGAGTTCATGAAGTGGACGTAAAGAATATTATAAACATTTTAAAAGAACATAGGATACTTTTCCTCTCAGATTTGTGGAGGAAAAAGAATTTATCAATTCAAAGAAGAACAAGGGTCATTATTTATCGCAAAATAGATAATTTTTATTATATTAAGTTTTTTTGTACAAACAAAACTGATGCAGACAAGATTACAAAGGAAGCAATAAACTGGAAAACATTTTTATATTCAAAGTTTCTGATAAAGGCCTCATTTAAAAAATATATAGGGAAAATTGATACCTTGATAAGAATTCAAATTATTCTCCAATTGATAAATGGTCAAAGGATATGAACAGGCAATTCTCAGATGAAGAAATCGAAACTATTTGTAGTCCTATAAAAAAGTGCTCCAAATCACTATTGATCAGAGAAATGCAAATTAAAACGACTCTGAGATACCACTACACACCTCTCAGATTGGCTAAGATGACAGGAAAAGATAATGATGAATATTATAAGAGGAGATGTGGGAAAACTGGGACACCGATGCATTGTTGATGGAACTGTGAACAAATCCAACCATTCTGGAGAGCATTTTGGAACTATGCTCAAAAAGTTATCAGACTGTACATACCGTTTGACTCAGCAGTATTTCTATAGGGATTATATCCTAAAGAGATCTTAAAGGAGGGAAAAAAGACTCACATGTGCAAATATGTTTGTGGCAGTCCTTTTTGTAGTGAAAAGAAACTGGGAATTGAATGGATGCCCATCAATTGGAGAATGGCTGAATAAATAACAATATATGAATGTTATGGAATATTATTGTTCTGTAAGAAATGACCAGCAGGATGATTTCAGAAACTTACATGAACTGATACTAAGTGAAATGAGCAGAACCAGGAGATAATTATACATGGCAACAAGACTATACAACAATCAGTTTTGATGGACATGGCTCTCTTCAATAATGAGATGATTCAAACCAATTCCAATTGTTCAGTGATGAAGAGAGCCATTGACACCCAAAGAGAGGACTTTGGGAGCTGAGTGTGGACCACAACATAGCATTCTCACTTTTTTTGTTATTGTATGCTTGGACTTCGTTTTCTTTCCCATTTTCATTCTTGATCTAATGTTTCTTGTGCATCAGGATAACTGTATAAATATGTATACATATATTGGATTTAACATATATTTTAATATATTTAACATGTATTGAACTACCTGCCAACTAGGGGAGGGGGTAGGAGGAAGGAGGGGATAATTTGGAACAGAAAGCTTTGCAAGGGTCAATGTTGAAAAATCACCCATGCATATGTTTTGTAAATAAAAAGTTTTAATTAAAAAAGAAAAAAAAGTTTTCCTGAATTAATGATATTGTTTTATTATACAGACAATCATTAAAACATTTTTTAAAGTATCTGAGTAGATATGCAAAATCTTAGACCCTAAAACTAAAAGGAACCTTAGAAAACACAGTGAGGGCACCAAGATCAGAGAACCTTTAAAATACATATATATGTCTAAATCTATCTATCATCTATCTATCTCTCTATCTCTCTATCTCTCTATGTATCTGTTTGTCTTTCTCTCTATCTACAAGCTGCGTGAACTTGGGCAAGTCCCTTAACATTTATGTGATTCAGTTTACTCATCTGTAAACTGTGAAGGTTTAGTACCATGACCTAAAAATCCTATCCTGGAAGCTCAGATGATGGACAAACAAAATGGGGAATCTCTCTGGAATATTAGTTCTATTATATTAGTTTCCAAAAAAAAAATATTAGCAGAATAAGCAGCCACTTAGTAGATAGTATAATTTTGCAGAAATGGCCAAATTATCTCTGCTCTACCACTTTTAATATTTTTTCTCTATATATTGGTCCTATAAAAGCTATATTTCATTGATAATAAAGCTGCATTTTATGAAATAAGAAGCTCTTTCTGATTCCCTGTATGGTATGTGTGTGTGTATGTGTGTGTGTGTGTGTGTGTGTGTGTGTGTGTGTGTGTGTGTGTGTGTGTGTGATTATTCCCATTTTACAGATGAAGAAATTACAACTCAGAAATCTGGAAATAATTTCCCCATAGTCACAGCAAGGAAGTTTCATAGGCAGGATTCAAATCCAATTCTCTCTTGACTCCAAGTTCAGAATTCTTCCCATTACACTACATTACTCATTTCCTTTATAATAATGCAAGGGTTAGCTTCTATTTTCAAAAGATTTTTTTTAAAAGTAGCTTATATATATCCTGTATTAAGTCAGGGAGATAAGAAGTCTTTGCCTGGGTGAAATCACATAAGCATCCATTGAACCATAATGAAAAGTGTGTTTGATTAATTAGCTTTTGCAGCAAAGCCCAAAACATAATCTGGTTTTCAGTTTCCTAATGTAATGGAAAATTCTCTACTGCTTTAGTCAGAAAGTGCATACAAAACACTTGGGTGACTTGGATAATCATCAGAGCAAAATCTCAAGAGATAGATGGAAAGCCTGCAAAGCGAATCAGTATTTGAGTTTAAAAATGCAACAGAATGTATGTTAGCAAAGGCACCCCAAGTCTCACAGTTGACAAAAGCTATTTTAATCAGAAGTTGCTCTGGCTTAACATTTGAGGAAGAAGTCACTTTCCATGAAAATTTTGTTGGGCTTCAGAGCGTCAATCTGATCCTTTGGTGCCATTTTGGGTCCCTACATCTACACCCCATAAATAATTTGGGCATGACTTGGAATAATCCCCACAAAGGCCATAGAAGCATAAATTTCAAGTTTGTAGGGTCTAGCTTGATTGAGTCCAATTCCTTAGTTTTAGAAATTAAGGAAATGGAAACCAGAAGACATTAAATGAATTGCCCTGGGTTTTATGAGGGAAGGGAGAGGAAGGCAAGACAAGGCAATAGGAAGGAAAAGAAAACAAGGAAATGGAATGGTAATACATATTTACATAGTGTCAATTATGTGCTAAGCAGTTTTTCAAATATTAACTCATTTGATCTTCCAAGGATTAGTAGGTTGAAATCATAAAATCATAGACCTAGATCTAGAAGAGAATCCAAGAGCCATCTATACCAATTACTGTATTTTACTGTGTGTGGCCCAAGATTACTCAGTCATTCAGCTGTAATCACTTTGAAGATAGACTATACTATTTGTTCATTTTTGTATCACTTTAGGATTTTGCATCAAGGGCCAGAAGGAATTCCAGAAACTATTGAGTCCAATTTCCTTATTTTATACATGAGGAAGCTGAGGCCTTCAGAACTTGACTGACTTGCCCAAAGGTCAAACTGATACAAAGTCAGGATTCTTAGATTCAGAAATTCAGAAGTAGAATGTTCTTTTATCTTTGTAGCTCAATTCCCTCATTTTAAGGATAAGGAAACTGAGTCACTACAATGTTAAGTAATCTGTCTCAGGCTTAGGGAATAGGAGGCAGATGCCAAATCCATCAAACAAAACAAAGGATAATTTACCTATCAGATCTTTGGAGAAGGGAGGAATTTATGATCAAAGAAGAACTAGAGAACATTATGAAAGGCAAAATGGACAACTTTGATTACATTAAAGTAAAAAGGTTTTGCACAAACAAAACCAACAGAAAGAAGATTAAAAGGGAAGTTGGGGAAAATCTTTACAGCTAGTACTTCTATTGAAGATCTCATTGCTAAAATATATAAAGAATTGTGTCAAATTTATAAGGACACAAGTTATTCCTCAATTGATAAATGATCACAGTACAGTTTTCAGATGATGAAATTAAAGCCATTTATAGGTATGTGAAAAAATGCTCTAAATCACTATTGATTAGAGAAATGCAAACTAAAACAACTCTAAGGTACCACCTCACACCTCTCAGATTAGCTAAAATGACAGAAAAAAGATGATAAATATTGGAGGGGATATGGGAAAATTGGGACGCTAATGAATTGTTAGTGAAATTGTGAAATAATCTAACCATTATGGAGAGCAATCTGGAACTATGCTCAAAAAGTTATCATGTTGTGCATACCCATTGACCCAGCAGTGTTTCCACTGGGCTTATATCCCAAAGAGAACTTAAATAAGGGAAAGGGACCTATATGTGCAAAAATATTTGAGGCAGCCCTTTTTGTAATGGAAAGAAACTGGAAACTGAGTAGATGCCCATCAATTGGAGAATGACTGAATAAATTATGGTATATGAATGTTACGGGAATCCCTATTGTGTTCTGAAAGAAATGACCAACAGGATGATTAAAAAGAGACCTGGAGAGACTTAATGAACTGATGCTGAATTAAATGAGCAGAACCAGGAGATCATTGTCCATGGCAATAGCAAGATTAACCATAATCAATTGTGATGGTTGTAGCTCTTTTCAACAATGAGATGATTCAGACCAGTTCCAATGGTCCTGTGATAGAGAGCCATCTATACTCAGACAGTCCACAAGGCAAAAACTGTGCATATCCTTCAACCCAGCAATGCCATTACTGGGTCTGTATCCCAAGGAAATAATAAAGAAAGAAAAAAGACCCACATGTAACAGTTTTTTTGTGATAGCAAAAAATTGGAAAATGAGCAGATGCCCATCAATTAGAAAATTGCGGAACAAATTGTGGTACATGAAAGTAATAGAATATTATTGTTCTATAAAAAATGATGAACAAGCTGACTTTAGAAAGGCCTGGAAAGATTTACATGAACTGATGCTGAGAGAAATAAGCAGAACTAGGAATACATTGTACACAGTAACAGCAAGAATGTGTGATGATTCAACTACAAAATACTTGGTTTTTCTCAGTGGTTCAATGAACCAAATCAATCCCAACAGACTTTGGATGGAAAATACCATTTGCATCCAGAAAAAGAACTAAGGAGAGTGAATGTAAATCAACACATGCTATGTTCATTTCTTTTTTATTTTTTTTAATTTCTCCCATGGTTTTTCCCTTTTGCTCTGATTTTTCTCTCCTAACATAATTCATAAAGCAATGTGTATTAAAGATAAATAAACTTACTAAAATAAAATAAAAAACTTACCTCAGCATACTAGCTTTGTGATCTTAGATAAGCCACTTAGCTGCTGTCTATCTTAGTTTTTTCACCTGCAAAATGGGCATAATAACAGATTTTACCTCCCAGGGTTGCTATGAGTATGAAATAATAATTGATAATGAGAAAATAATTGTATTGTATTTAGCAGAGTATCTGGCACATAGTAGGACCCATACAAATACTAGTTATTATTATTATTAGTAGTAGTAGTAGCATAAATTTAATATCATACTTTAATATACTACTTTCAATGAATCTCAGAATAAACCCACCAGTAGATGGTACAATTAATGTTATTTCTATTTCACAGATGAGACAATTAAGCCTTAGAGAAGTCAAATGGCCTCTCTTATACATTATAAACATCTATAAAAAGTTTCCTGCTTGAATGAAAAATGTGCCTGATGATGTTGATTATGATGAGGAGGAAGGATTACATTTATATAGCACTTTAATATATGCAAGCAGATTTCTAGATGATGCAGTAGATAAATTGCTGAGCTTAGAGGTAGGATGGCATCTCCCCAAACTTAAAACTGATCTCAGACATTTACAAGTTGTGTCATCCTGAACAAGTCACTGTTTGCTTTAGTTTCCTCATCTGGAAAATAAGCTGGAGAAGTAAACATCAAGAAGGTACAGTATCATTGCCAAGAAAACCCAAATTTTATCATGAGGAGTCAGTCACAGCTGAAAAATGACTGGAAAAAAGAAGGATATGCAAAGTGCTTTACATATGCTATGTAAATCTAAGTACAGTGTCTAGCACATAGTAAGTACTTAATAAATATTGATTGACTGATTGATGTCATTTGATGTCATGTTCCACACAAACCTACAAGATTGATTCTATGATCATCCTTATTTTACAGAAGAGAAAACTGAATGTGAGAAATGTTGAATGAGTTGACCAATACAACACAATTAATAGGAGAGGCAGAATTTAATGCCAGATCTTACTGACCCCAAATCTATCATTCTGTCTACTATGTCAAATTTCCCACTCTACACTGGAGCCCAATCAATGTCTGACTTTATTAAATACAGCTTTGATTTTCAATATGACTATTAAAGTTAATTGGTCCTCCTGAAGATTGCATGCGTAAGGATCCATGATGGCTGAGAAGTGATGAAAAGCTCATCTGGGGTTTCACATAAAACAATACATTATTGAGCAAAAGGGTAAATTATTTTAACATAACCTCCTGAATTGATATAGTTAAATTTCTACAAGAGTGCCCAGTGAACAATTTCTGAATATCTGAACCATGAAATGCACAGCTTTCTCATGATGGAAATTATCCATTCAATGGGAAGAATGAATATATCTTACTTTACGGTGGTCAGCAAAACGCACTTTGACTGAAGGTAGCTGACAAAAAAAGTAATACAACTATAAAAAAAGATGATTTCATATTGATTCATCTATACAGTTTATGAATTTTTCCATTATATTGTACCAGAGACATCAACTTCTATAATCATAATAAATTATGGGAGTATGTCTCATGAAACACACTGCTTTCCTAGAGCAGCAAAAGTCTGAGAATCTGAGATGACAGCATAGCCATATCCAGCTAGGTTGAATTGCTTTGTCCTTGTGGCATCTCCAAGAAATAAAGCAGGAAGAAAAAGAAATGGGTTTTACATTTTTAAATAAAAGTTTCCTGTGTGATCATTAGATAACTCTAATCACATACTTGTATGCTTAAATATATTTCACTGGGGAAACTTACAGGCAACTAGGTAGTCCAGTAAATAGAACACTGGATCTGGAGTCAGGAAGACCTGAATTCAAATCTAGTCGCAGTCACAGTTAAATGTGGCAAGTTACTTAATTATTGCTTAACAAAGCTCTCTGAATTTAAAATTTTAATTTTAAAATGAACAAGATAATAGAACCTACCAGCAGATGTTGTGAGGAACAAATGAAATAATATTTGCAAAGCAGTTAGCAGAGTACCTAGAATTAATATAAATTCTAGTTGTCAGCATCATCATTATTGCTGCTGTCATCATCTTAAGAAAGTAGCTCAATTTCATTATGATTAAATATTTCCTATCTATAATGAATATAATATGATCAGAAACTACTAACTTAAAGATTTGTTGTGAAGTTCAAATAGGTTAATATACATCAAGCTGTTTCCTAACTATAATATTCTATCAGTATCAGTTATTCCTATCCCCCACATAGATTGTAACGTGGCTATGGCTGTCCACCCCAATGTCTTTCTCTATTTTTTCCATAAAGGTCCACCCAATGTGGTAGGTAAAGACCTTAGTCAAGTTCTCCAGCACTTCCTGGCAAATGAAGGGAAAAGAAATGAAAGCAGAGTCAGATTTGATATTCTTGGTTTCAAAGATCATTGCACATGGATGCTATTGCCATGAAATTAAAAGGGTTTTTTATTTGTTTGTTTGTTTTTATTTGTTTTTTGTTTTGCTGAGGCAATTTGGGTTAAATGACTTAACCAGGGTCACACAGTTAGGACACATTCAGTGTCTGAGACCAGATTTGAACTCAGCTTCTCCTGACTTCAGGGCTGGTGTTCTATCCACTGTGCCATCTAGCTGACTGATATTTATTCTTTATAAGGAAAGTATAGCAAATCTGGATAGCATACTATAAGCCAGAGACATTACCTTGCTGATAAAGGTCCATATAGTTGAAGTTGTGGTTTTTTCCCATGGCAATATATGACTGTGAGAGTTGGACTATAAGGAAAGCTGAGTGCTGAAGAATCAGTGCTTTTGAACTACGGTGTTCAAGACTTTTAAGAGACTCTTGGCAAATCTTATACTTATATCTTATACTTATATTCATATATACTTATATATGAAACTTATACTTTGGCAACATAATGAGATGGGACTCATAGGAAATGTCCCTGATGTTAGGAAGGATCAAAAGCAAAAGAAGCAGGAGATGGCAGAGGATCAGATGAATAGATAGTATCTTGGAAACTTTGAGAGTTGGTGGAGAATAGAAGGGCTTGACATGCCATGGAGGCATGAAGAGTCAGACATTAATGAACAATTGAACAAATGAAGAATAATTACCACACAAACAAGAGAGCTATTCAGATAGATAGAATAGTGGATACTACAATACAATGTCATATATATTAAAGTCATTAAAACTTGGGCACTAAAAAAAGCTTAGAAATCTCTTTAATAAGTTCTAACTAGATGATATGAGTGGAAAACTCTTTTGCATGCACCATGTAAAAATGTAGACATGTTTTAAGCAAGAATTCATGAACTGTTTTTATGCATGAGTAATTTTTAAATAACATTATCCCTTTTATTCATTTTTCCAAATTTTCCCCTCCATCCCTCTACTCCCTCCCCTAGATGACAGGCAATCCCATACATTTTGCATGTGTTACCCTAGATACAATATATGTGTGTAAATCCAATTTTCTTGTTGCACGTTAAGTATTGGATTCAGAAGGTATAAGTAACCTGGGTAGATAGACAGTAGTGCTAACAATTTACATTCACTTCCCAATGTTCCTTCTCTGGGTGTAGCTACCTCTGTCCATCATTGATCAGCTGGAAGTGAGTTGGATCTTCTTTATGTTGAAGATTTCCACTTCCATCAGAAGACATCCTCATACAGTATTGTTGTTGAAGTGTACAGTGATCTTCTGGTTCTGCTCATTTCACTCAGCATCAGTTGATTTAAGTCTCTCCAGGCCTCTCTGTATTCCTCCTGCTGGTCATTTCTTATAGAGCAATAATATTCCATAACCTTCATATACTATAATTTACCCAACCATTCTCCAATAGATGGACATCCATTCATCTTCCAGTTTCTAGCCACTACAAAAAGGGCTGCCACAAACATTTTGGCACATACAGGTCCCTTTCCCCTCTTTAGTATTTCTTTGGGATATAAGCCCAATAGCAACACTGCTGGATCAAAGGGTATGTACAGTTTGATAACTTTTTGGGCATAATTCCAGATTGCTTTCCAGAATGGCTGGAATCTTTCACAACTCCACCAACAATGCATCAGTGTCCCAGTTTTCCCACATCCCTTCCAACATTCATCATTATTTGTTCCTGTCATCTTAGCCAATCTGACAGGTGTGTAGTGGTATCTCAGAGTTGTCTTAATTTGCATTTCTCTGATCAGTAGTGATTTGGAACACTCTTTCATATGAGTGGATATAGTTTCAATTTCATCATCTGAGAATTGTCTGTTCATATCCTTTGACCATTTATCAATTGGAGAATGGTTTGATTTCTTATAAATGAGGGTCAGTTCTCTATATATTTTGGAAATGAGACCTTTGTCAGAACCTTTACTTTTAAAAGTATTTTCCCAATTTGTTATTTCCCTTCTAATCTTGTTTGCATTAGTATTGTTTGTACAGAAACTTTTTAGTTTGATGTAATCAAAATCTTGGATCGATAATGATCTCTACTTCTCCTCTGGTCATAAATTCCTTCTTCCTCCACAGGTCTGAGAGATAGACTATTCTCTGTTCCTCTAAATCTATTTATGATCTCATTCTTTATGCCTAAATCATGGACACATTTTGATCTTATCTTTGTATATGGTGTTAAGTGTGGATCCATATCTAATTTCTGCCATACTAATTTCCAGTTTCCCAACAGTTTTTTTCAAATAATGAATTTTTATCCCAAATGTTGGTATCTTTGGGTTTTTCAAACACTAGATTGCTATAGATGTACCCTTTTTTGTCCTTTGTAACTAATCTGTTCCACTGATCGACTGGTCTATTTCTTAGCCAATATCAAATGGTTTTGGTGGAACTGTTTTTTTTTTTTAATTGTGGATTCCTTTGGCTGTCTAGTGAAGGGCTATAGACACTCTCAAAATAATAGTTTTTAAATGTAGACATTTAATTTGTCATCATAGTAAATCATCATATTGAAATATATATATATATATATATATATATATATATATATATATATATATATATATATATATATATATATATATATATATATATATATAAAAGTATCAATAGAAAGGATAGATGAATAGCTAGTTAGTTGGATAGAAAAATGATAGGTAGGTGGATATATATAGACAAATATGAGTAATATTTATGGATATGTACATATATACACATAATATGGAGAGAGAGAGAGAGAGAGAGAGAGAGAGAGAGAGAGAGAAAGACAGAGAGAGAGACAGAGAGAGAAAGAGAGGACATTATTCAATGTACCAGTGTTAAGAATTCCTGCTTTAAAACAATAGATAGCATTGTTAATTTTTCTTTCCATACTCAACATAAACACTGGTTACATCATTTTCCCTTTCTCCTCATGCATAGTATATTTCTTTCTTTATTCCCTTTCTCATTCCCTTCCATTCTTTCCTTATTATTATTTTTTTGCTTAAGAACAATCTGAACTACTCACAATCATCAATACTTAAAGTCAAAGTCTGAACACACTAGGATTCTTTGTTCCTCTTTCTCCTGATTTTAGGAGATTTGCTGCCTTGTAGACCCATATACAACAGACTGGTTTGGCAATAAGACATACAAGATAAATAGATCGGTACTTCTATTTGTAAATCTCCTTTCTAAACTGAGGAAAGACCTGTAAAAACCCTGATTTTCTATCACTATGCCTCTTTGTGAATTCATTCACAGTCTAGATTACTTAAATATAATTCAGCATGTGTCATCAACCACAATGGCTGAAGTCCTTGATTAAACTTTCAAAATGCTTCTTTACATGATGCAAATTGAAAAGGTGTTGATTAAAGTATTTCAAAATGTAACTTGTTAAGTGAGGAAGGAAAGTGCTGGGAAATTATTCTTGCTATGGCATCTAAATACTATTCCAAGTGGACTGGCACAGGAAATTCTGCACAAGTGAAAAACAAAGGGTTGGAAGAGGAGGTAAAGGATGAAATCAACTACAATGGCTTTCTATTGTGTTGAAGGAGTAAGAACAGGTGAGTAGAGAGTCTCAAATTTGTGGATTCTGTCTTTTTCTATTACTTTGTTTTTGCAGATTTTCTTTGGAGGGAAATATATTCTCTAGTGACAAAACAATGTTATGTTTAACCAAGTGATTTTTAAAATCTATATTGCTAATATTGGTTTTGAAAAGTATGAAAGAAGTTGAGGAATATAGAATAATTTCCAGAAAGAGTGCTATAAAATAAAACTGTAGCAATCTACTTTTTTATAAATCCATGGTTCAGATCAAGCTATTTTTTTTCCACAAAGCAAAATGTGGATGGGCATTGGCTGCCTTGGTTTGAATTCTCAGAAGTTTGTGCAGACCTTAAAAAGATATATAAAACTACTCATCATTTATAAATTAATATCTTATAGTTATCAATTCAGGGTTATATTTGGGACCTTGAAATCAGAATCAAGAGTCTGAACTAATCTCTGGAGTTAGCTGGGCTAATTTTCTCATCTTATATATGAGGACACTAAGACCCCAAAAAATGAACATTTTCCCCACAATAATAATTAGCAAAATCAGTAGTTTAGCCCAGATTCTCTGATTTAAAAATCAGAAATTTGAAATATATTTTACTATACCATATGTAATGGGGACTACAAAGTCATTGGAACATAATGTAAATAGTTCTCTACATGGAGTTCTGAAGATCTGGGTCCAAATTCTGCATTAACACCCATGAAAACTTTCTCTGAATGTCACTTTTGTTAATCTATAAAGTAGAGATAGGAATACTTGGAGTATCTAATACACAATTGTTGTGAGGCTCAAATGAATAAGGTGTGTATAGCATTTTAAAAAATAATAGTTGGTAACATCATTGTTCTTCATGAATCATGTCAACAAATTCTACTTTCTTGACCAAAGTTAAGCAGCCCGATTTTTGTTGCTCTTTCATTTTAGTTGTACTGACTCTTTGTGATCCAATTTAGGTTTTTTTTTTTTTTTTTTTTTTTTTTTTTTCCAAAGATACTGGTGTAGTTCTCATTTCCTTCTCAAGCTCATTTTACAGAGGAGGAAACTGAAGCAATTGAAATGACTTGCTCAGGGTTGCACAGCTAACAAGTATCTGAGACCATATTTGGATTCCTGACACTTGGCACAGCCCTCTATATACTGCACAAACTAGTTGTGCAACAGCAATGGATTGCTCAAGAAATTTGACTACATAAATGCATATGGATTAGTATTTAATCTAGTTTTACTAAGCTCAACATCATAGATTCAATTAAATTCAACAAATCCAACATTCAACAAATGCTTATGTACAAGATGTTGTGGTAAACACTGGATATGAAATGGGAAAAAGATGAAGCTGTCTGCTCTCACCAAGCTTAGTTTGGGGCACTGTGTAAAACCCTTTCAGGAGAAACACAACACAGTGAACGTCAGCATCAGTTCACTTTGAAAGTAGCTAAAGATGCTATGGAAAGAAGGGAAAAGAAAATGGGTTCCATGTATGGGAGAGAGTCTTGTAAAGAAGAATGTCTTGTCATAGAAGAAAGAGAGGAAAGAAGAGCTCATTAGAAAAATTATAGCATAAGGACTGACTGTGAAATCAGGACACCTGAATTCAAATTCTCCTTTTGTGTCATTTTGTGTTATTCTTTTTAGCTATGTGAGCCTTGTGCTGAAAAATGAATGGTACAGATTGGCATGAGTAGGAGGTTCTCTTCCTCTCTAGGTCCTCTCCATTACTATGCTCCTGTGATTCTATATTTTGGTCAGTAGAATACTGAAGAGGAGCAAAGATGAAAGCTTGCTATTCAAATCAGATTTTTATTTTTTTCCTACTCAGAAAAGCACTGACATTCTCGCAACAAGAGATTAAAAAAGGATATCATACTGTATGAGGGCAATATAAATTGCTTGTGTAGGTTTATTTCTTTAGCATTTGAAGGAGTTTTAGAGGTCATCAAGGTTAATCCCCCATTTTACAGATGAACAACCTGGGATAAAATCAGTACCTCCATGCTATGCTGAAAGTAAACAGCATGGCTATGATTTGAACCCCTGTCTTTTGAATGAAAATATTTCAATTTCCGCCCTGTACCTCACTGTTCAAAATTTCTCCCTTAAAGATCATGTGATATTTAACTCAGCAGTGTGGAAATATGTAGAGAAAAAAAATATTATAAGTTCTTGATGAAGTGTCTTCACCTCTCTGATCCTCCGAGGGGCATCTAATAAGGCAGCTGATGCAGATAATTACTACTGTCCATTTCAGCTTCAAAATTCTATGATCCTTTATACTTATTAAAATTTCCTCTGCCAGTAGAATGTGCATTTAGTTCATCTCTCTGAAGGCAAAAGAAAATCTGGGAAGGGGTAGTTTAATAAAAATGAATATTGAAATCAAAATCAAATGTCCTTCTGGCAGATGGAAAAAAGTCAGATTCTTAAAAGAGTTTCTGGGTTTTTAGAATATGTTATGCTTTCAAAAATATCTCTTTTGGTGCCCAAGAGTAAAATGCTTTCTGCTTACTACTTCAGGAAGCTGAAAAATTTCAGATGGAAAAGGCAGATTTTGTAAGAAGGAGAAATAGCTTCATCAACACATAATACTTGGGTCTTTTTTTCTGTTTCTAAAGGGAATACTATGTAAGGAAACAAAGACTGGTAGATGATAGGTTTTAAGTATATTTAATCTTTTGCACTGACTTTTGTCTTCCACTTCCAAAAAAGTACAAAAGTCTATCTATAGCAGTAATCAAAATATTCCTTGTTTTTCTTTTGGCAATGCAAATATGGTTAGATTTGTGTGTGTGCGTTTTGCTTATGTAGTGTGTGTGTGTGTGTGTGTGTATGTGTGTATATGTGTGTGTGTGTGTGTGTGTGTGTGAGTGTTTATATATCTTATGGTGCAGCCTACCAGGAGTAAATAAAATCAAATAGCCTGAAGCTCAAATAATCGTTGGATTGAAATACAAATTGGACATGAAGGACGCATGGATAGGTGCCTGTGAACAGTCTAGAGCAGGATAAATGCTCAAAGAGATTAAGAGATTTATTGTAACCCCTCTGGATGCCAAGAATTTAAAGGGCATCAAACTTCTTCATTTAAAGACATAGAGAGATGGTTATCTCTGGTTCCCAAAGTGAACTCAAAACTGAGGATAAGCAAATTAAGATTCCTATGTCACTTACAGTATGTGCACAAATAAATAAAACATTGATTCCTGAAAGAAAGAGAGAGTAACAAAGCATATGTTTGTTTACTTGAGATTTCAAAGGAATGCCAAGGTAATCTTTATGAACTTGTATTTCTCTCCCATCTTTCCCTCCTCCTCCTTGCTTCCTTCCTTCCTCCTTTCTCCCTCCTTCTTCTCTCTCCTTCTTCCCCTTCCTTTTCATCTTTGCTTCTCTCTCTCTCTCTTTCTCTCTCTCTCTCACTCTCCTTTGCCCAGAAGCACCTGAATTCAAACCCATCCTAAGAAACTTACTAGCTATGTGAGACTAGCCAAGTCAAGTAATCTCTGGTGTTTGAGTTTTTTTTTTTTTTTCCATTTGTCAGATAGAGATAATAGCATCTAGGTCCCAAGGCCATTGTGAGGAACAAATGAGATAATAATTGTAAAATATTGACCAATATCTAACATATATTAAGCACTATGTGAATATTACTATTTTGTTATTCCTATAATTAATTATTATTAGCTACATTTGACTATTTTGTGGCAGGAAGTAAACGACCATCAGGCAACCAGAAGTCACTATCTTGTGATGACACAAGTGAATTTCCTTTGAATCGTCATTGCATTAACAGATTTGGATTAAACCAGTGCAGGAGTTCTGTTAACTAGCTCTGTTAGCCCAATAGGAGATCTGGAAACTCGGAAGTGTCCATGGATTGACAGTCAATTTTTAATTTCCTGCACCAGTGGAGGAGAGCACTACCATGGAAATGTGAAATCAGTGAATTAGTGCCATGACCCTGAGAACAACACAAAATGCCATGCCCAAAGGGAGGGAGTGGGCGGCACTGGGATTGGCCATTCCCTGGCGACAAGGAATAGCTTTTGGAATGGAAGAATAACTTAGAGTGTGTCTAATTTGTGTTTAGATCATAGGCAGGTGAATAGCCATATTTTAAAGTTTGTCACTGATTCCAAGAATTTAATCCTACTCTATTTCCTAAATATCTCAAAAGGATAATGGGACTAAATGTACAGTGGGAGCAAAAGAATCAAGAATCTACTCTATTTGGAGTATAATGATTATATTCCAGTATGATATCTCTCTTCTTTCCAAAAGTCTGTCAATGAAAAAAGAAAAGATGAATAAGCCTACTAATTTTGTAAGATGTCATTCCAATTCCAGCTGCTTTACTTAATAAATAGTTAGCTTTTCTCCAGTTTTGAGGTCACTTTCCTGAAAGCAAACTGGTGATTTATAGAAGTAGGAAGTTAATGTAGAAAATAACTTCAAGTAAAAACAAAAAGCTCATCAGGGTGTAAGAAAATTCTATGAAAAAAAGATCAACAAGAAATATCTGCCACTGGTACATGTCTTAGAAACTTAAATGGAAGCATCTCAATTTCTGCCTCCTCTATGAAGCTCCCCCAAATCCCTACAGGTAAAAGTAATATCTTACTCTTAAATTTTTTTCAAGTACTTGTGCTTTTTATAGGCAAGCTGCTGCACACAACAGACACAAATGATGGCTTTCTTCAGATATTAAACACAGTGTACAATAGCCATATATATATATACATATATATATATATATATATATGGTTTCTTCCAAGACTCAGCTCAAGTGATAACTTCTAATTTCAACATTTATTGGTGGTTTCAATAGTTAGTACATTCAGCCTATAGATCACCATGTATCTTATGCATTTTGTCAAACCTATAAGCATTCTATTTAGAATAAAGTTCCTTGATAGATGAGACCATTTATGTCTTTCCATCTTCAATGCCCAGCCTGGGATGTGGTAGTTAATTTATATATTTGTTGCTTAAATGACAATCAACTTTGACAATCACAATCTCTGATCCTCAATTTCTTTACCTATAAAATAGGCATAATAAAGACCTTTAGATTTTGCCTTGTAAGGGGATAATGGGAAGATAATTAAGAGATTTATTTCTCAAAGTTTAGGAGATGAAAATAAAAGCATAATATTCACAAATGGTTGTACTTTCAAATGAAAAAAGAGATAGTGGTTAAAAATATATAACTAAACTAACATGGAGTAAACCTCATTACAGGCAAATCACTATTCTGTTTGTTTGCTTTGGGAACTAAGCTACAGAACTGTAAGAAACCAATCATTCTCAGAAGTAGAGAGTGAACATTTCGGATATTCATTCATTGAAAGCAAAGTACAGTAACGTGTGAATGCAAGACGGAGTATCACATAAAGAAAGAGAAGAAGACGAAGAAGATATAGAGAAATGTATAATATACCATAATCATGGTAATGGTAAACAATGAAGAGAAATAACCTCTGTGGTCTCCCATAAAGAAGAGAACCCATTGGAGAATAGGTGAGATGTCAAAAGGAGGGATTAAAACATAGGTAAACAAAGAGAGAAATTTTGATCCAATGATGAGAGAGAATCCCCAGTAAAAAAAAAAAAAAACTCTCATAAGATTCTTATAGATAGAAAGATTCTATAATAGAAGACGAAGATTTTGCAAGGAGCATAATCTACAAAAATTCGGTGCTGAGAAATCTTTGCCTGAAAGAGTATGGTACCTCCCTTAAATAGCATCTTGGTACAGACAAAATGGGGGAATGATATCCAGAAAGGTAGGAAGGCATGGACCCAGAGATTAAACTTCATAGTAATTGATCAAATAGAGACCTGACCAGGGAAAGGAAGACAGGAACATTTCTGCCATAGAACTGTACTTCTGTTCCTTCTAACTTCTGTAGAAATTAATACTTTTAAGTGAGGCTCAACCAAAAATGAGAGAACAGGAAATGAGGGAACTACAAGACAGTAACAAAAATATTCATAAGGTGAGACATTAAAATCCTTGTTTTTGGCTCACATTCTAGTTCAAAGTTCCTCTCTGATTATGTCTCATCATCAAATCTTTATTCCTCTGAGATATACAGATTATTTTCCATTTGCTGGCAAAATTATGTTTCCCTACTTCCACTTCTAACTAGTATCTAGAAAATACAAAATTAAAGAGCACTTTGTGGAATGGGATTGTGGTGGTATTCTAGGTTAGGGTTCTTCATGAATAGACTGTATGATTTTAGTCACTATTTACTTTCCATCTTTTTCTGTTTTCATTCACTGAACAGTACACTAGTGAATTTTGATAGAAATTGTAACACTATTCGGAGAACATCTTCATGTTATTTTTTATCTGTATATCATAAAAGAATAAGAACAGCAGGGATGAAGGGAAAATCAATGTAGTGAATGTGAACATAATAGAATCTGTTTTGATTTCAAGTTAAAAACATATTGTGGCAATTGTGATACAGATATTAAGAGATTATTTTGGAAAATATCATTTGCTTGAGAATTATTCTGTAAGATAAATCCAAAAATACAAATAAAAGTCATATTAATTTATTCAATAATTATGTCTTTCTACTAAATAATATATGTATATATGTACATGTAAATAAATATTTATGTATGTATAAATATATATATATATACATATGTAGTTCTGAAGAAAACACTTTGCATTCTTTAAAATATTACATTAATGTAAATATTTCTATTATTAAAGTACTTCTATAACTTAAACCTATTGAGTAGAGTCACTAATAACCCACTATTTAATTGATCTCTTCTGGTCAAATCCAACATTTGTTAAGATACATGTTTTGCAAAATACTGTGTTAGACTATAAGGCCAAAAATTCAGGAAAATGTCCCCCCCCCAAAAATGAGCACATCTTCAAAGAATTTACATTCTATGGGGGGAGAAGGAAAGGGAACACATCTACAAGACCACCACTATCATGATCATTGTCATTATCATCATCATCACCTTTGATAGCATTCATATAACACTTCAAGTTTGCAAAGCAATTTGCACATGTGAACTCATTTGATTCTTAGAATAACCTTGTGATTTAAATGATCTTATTAGACCTATCTTGGATAGGGGGAAACTGAGACTTAGAGAGATTATATATGTAGATACTCTACATATATAATCTATATATTTTAGATATAGACTCTATATGTATATAATGATGGGCCCAGAACTTCAAAGGAGAAAGAAATGAGAGACATTTTGCAGAACTTCCAACAAATATTATTTTCCATTTAAGACTACTGTGAAAATATTAATATGTTCCCAAGTCAGTATACATACTCTATTGATATCCATTGATATCAGCCCATAATGCTCTATTACTCTCCATCTAATGTCAAGAAAACAAAAGGAAAACATTCAGTATTCTGGGTGATTAAACTGGGATTTCTTCAAAAAAAATGTTGGGTGAGAGTTGCCCAGGAGAAATAGACATGGATAGTTTATAATTTTCTTTGGGAAGCATTGTATTGATGTAAATTTATATTTATGTCTTAATATAACCCACAGATTTGGTATTGAGTCAATTAAAAATGCCTTTAAATACTGAGATATTTTTTTCCAAAAGATACTTAATTGCTCTGAATTATGTGATACAATGGTAACAAAATAATAAAATTTGCAGGTACTCAGTGGACAATGGAAGCATATACAATGAATAAGGTTGCTTTCTAGTTAAGACTTAAAAAAAAAGAATTAAAATACATCCCTCAGAATATAAATACAAAAAGAGATCTTCTCATAAATCAAGGATAAGTGATAATAGATACAGTCTTTTTTGTGATAGCACAGAATTGGAAACCAAGGAGATTTCTATCAATTAGAAAATAATTGAAGAAGTTTTGGTATGTGAAAAGGATTGAATGATATCTTTCTGTAAGAAAGTAAGAAGGGTGTTCCAGTTTTCTAACTGGAAGGAATTACATGAATTGGTACAAAATGAGAACAGAAACAAGAGAATATTTTGCACAGTAACAGCAATATTGTAAAGATAATTAATTCTCAAAAAACTTAGTAACACTGTTACTGAGTAACAAAATGACCAACTACAGTTCCAAAGCAATGATGAAAAAACATGCTATTCAAGTCAAGATAGAAAACTGATAAACAGCATGTAGATTTAACTATAGATAGACACAGATACAGATAGACAGAGACAGGCAGAGACAGACAGGCAGACAGATAGATTTTTTTTTTTGTTTAGTATCTCAAGTCCTTGAAAAAAGAGTAATACAAAATTAGATATGAAAGTCTATACAGATTTGTGATGTTTTGTTTTTATTTTTTTTATCTTCTCATTGGATGGGGGAGAGAAAAATTGAAACTTTAAAAAAAAAGCAAATTAAATAAGAAATTATTAACTGATGAAAGACAAATTAAGTATGCCAAAGGTGTCAAGAAAATATGAAATCCACACAAAGAAAACTATATTTTTCTATTTATTAATTAAATATTATATATTAAATTTCTAAGTTTTAAGATGACATTGAATATGCTACATTAATTCTCCCCTTTCACTCGTTTGTGTCAAATTCAAGACAATAATGATTGCAATTAGTGAATTATAGTTGAATCAAGTTAAATCCAACTTGCCAGCAGTACATAAAACATTTTCTTCAAATTTGCAATCAGAACTTATTATTTTTGACATTTTGCATTTTTACATCTTATAAGTCTAAACTCTTGACAACATCTGACATGACTGTGACAGAATAGATTAAATGTACAACAGAAAAATGTTCTGTTTAAAATCAGCACACTTTGGTGATAAAATAATAAATATGGAATACCATTGAGCCTCTATGTCTGATACTTTCAGTCACATAGCATGAAACCTAGATGTGCAATGAGCTTTTAAAAAATAGACATAACAAACATAGAAGTCTATAGAAGTACACTCTTCTAAATGAGGCAAAATTTAAAGTTACAAGAAACTACATGTCTTATTAGGAAGTTGCTTTATTTTAGTTATATTGTTATATAGTTATATTGAACTGCAGCTAGATTGCTTGAACTCTTGATGATCTAATCCATTGAAAACAGTTTCAGATCTCACCAAAGATCACAGCAAGGGATTTGAGACTTAAATGACTGGTTTTAGATTTGGCAGTTAAGAAGTCATCAGTAACTTTGGATATTATTGTTGAACGATGAAATTGAAAGGCATTAGTCTAGTATGAACAAATGTTTGCTTATATTGATATAAAAAGATATTTGTGGAATAAAATGAATCAATATTTGAATGTTATCTAAAGGTCTAAATATGTAAAAATCGCAACATACTCAGCAGTTATCTTCCTCCTTTTAATGGAAACATCAAAGAAAAACTAGAATAAACTCATTGATTGATGCAGGATCCCTGGGGAATTAGGAGCATGGTAGGGTGACTACAAATCTGAAACGATGGCCAAGATTTGTTTTCCTGTTTATAGACATTTTCACACTGTATATTAATACTCTATTTACATGGACTTTTGAAAGAGCTTCTACTTAAAATTGAATGAGGCAAGCTCCAGTAAGCAAAGAAAGCGCACGGCCTCCTCCAGTAGGCTTCACAAAGTCAGTTCTCAATTCTGATGGTTATATATAGCACATCTAATGCATCAGTCATGCTACTTACTTAGTCCCAGCAGTAGTGTGTGTCTCCGACTAATGTTTTGTAATCAAATTGGAATGACCATAAAACTTTAAGAACTTATGACTTGCTTCCAAAAGCTCTGTTTCTTGGGAGTATTAAAATGATATCTAAATAAAGATAGACAAGATTGTACAGCTGAGTTATGACAGTTGTATGTGGTATTCCTCCATTAACAGCTGCTTCACATGTTACTCAGGACTCCTTTATTGGAGGGAATAAAATGTCAACAATTTTAAACACTAGGATTCTATTCCATTTTCTCTTTTATGTACTATTTCAGAGCATATATATATATATATATATATATATACACATACATACATATATATATATATATATATATATATATATATATATATATATATATATATATATATATATATATATATATATATATATATATATAAATTTGATGGGTAAAAGTCATATGGAGTATTATCATTATAGAGAGCCAGGATGTGATTCTGTCTCACATTTTTAAAGGCCTTACCTGATACCTGTTCTGGTCTAGAATGGATGAATCAAGTAAGAAGCATTTACTTAATGTCTCTTAGCTGCAAGGTACTTTGCTTAGTATTGAGGACACAGATATATTACAATAGACATTAACATGACTCAGCTTTGTGTTAATTTAATTTACATAATGTACACCACCCACCTGTCCTTCAAAGGTAAAGGGCCCTCAGATATAGGACTGGGCAAATGTTTAGTCTAATTTCAATAGTTAGTTGTCAAATTGAACTGATATTTCTAATGAATTACTGGCCCTGAATTTATTGTAAGTATGGGAGAAGGGGCAATGAGATAGCTGGGTAGATAAAGTGCTGGAGGTAGGGTCAGAAAGTTCTAAGTTCAAATCCAAACTCAGACACTTATTAGTTATGTGACTCTAGGGAAGTCACTTATTCTTTTATCAGCCTCATCTATAAAATGGGTATAACTATCTCCTTTTCAGGATTTGCTTTACAAATCTCAATAAAATGTTAGATATTATTGATAAAATAGTAATATGACTACTAGGTATCTGCCTGGAAATATTAAGGATATTAACCAAAAGCTGTCTGCCATTCACTATATGGGGGGGGGGGCCTTCAGGCTGCTAACTTTCATTTTACAAGTTCAGCCATCTTTGGCAACATCATACTTCACAAGTGGCAACAAGTACCCTTCTAGTTGGCTGAAAGTGAGGAGCACAATACACCCCACCCACCCACTATTTGGCTCCATCTATTGGCAGGATGGTTTCCACTGATCACAGGAGAAGTAATTAGCTGTGTATTATTGAATAGAGTGGGAAACAAAACATAAACAGTTCTGACCTCATAGTCAGAAAAAACTTGAATTAGTGACATGACCTGAGCAAGAAAATAATCTCTTAGTGATCTAGATGACTCTCTAAGGGAATGAGGTACAGATATATCTCTGATTCAATAAAGGAAATTACCACACAAGGAGTTCGCCACACTTTAGAAATCAGAAATCTGGATACTTTTTAATGTATAGTAATAAACCATTTTTTTGATGTTTATATATCTTTTTGTTGTCTATATTAAGTAATTAAAATTCAACTCCTCTTTGAGAGTACAAAAGAAAGGAGAAACATAAAAATGTGTTCCTTGTCAACAATCTATGGCTTCATCATAAAGCCCTGGCTGTAGTCATCTAGCTACAAAGTCATACAGACTCTTACCTGCCTTTATTGAATTGAATATGAAAAAAAGAAAATTGGCACAGGCGACAAGAATCACCAAGAATCACCAAAGAGGAAATGCAATATTTTGTTTCAAAATGAAAAACAATGGAAATTTTGTTTCTGCAGTTGAGAAAGCAGCCTGAGACTCTTCAGAGCTGGAGAGATTCTGCCATCTATAGGCTGTTGCCTCTCACCAGCCCACATTTACAAAGTCAGGAGTCCTCTGGAAATCCTACAAAGTTTGGAGTAGGAACAAATGAACTTGAATGGAAACTGCTTACTAACTGGTATTGTAGTTGGTAATGATTCTCCATTACACACACACAACACACACACACACACACACACACACACACACACACACGCCTCGATTATATTTGATCCTGACAATAATCATTATCCTTATTTGATATTTATCAATTATGATAAATTACAGAGTTTTATGTTCTCTGAAGTTAACTGATCCACTCATAATTAGACTACTAGCAGGTGCTATAAACCGGGTTCATATCTGTCTCCTAACCTTTGGGCCTAAAATTCATTCTGCTATAGTAGTAAAGTATACTGAAAAGGCCTGAGTTCAAATGCTATCTCAGACATTTGTCAGGTATATATGACTGTGAAAGTCACTTGGTTTCTCTCAGCCTCAGTTTCTTATCTGTAATAATAATAATAGCAGGATCTCTATCATAGGATTATTGTACTGATTAAATGACATAAGTATTTAACATAGTAATTAATTAACATATAAAATTATTATAAATAAATAGATAAAGTAATTAACATATAAAAGCAAAATATAACTGGTAATTATTAATATTACTCCTACTACCTCAACTCCTTAAGCCTACAGGTATGACTTGGATGGATTAAACAAGATTCAAACTGCATCCAGATAAGCTAAACAATCAAATGGCAATTTTTTTGGGGGGGAAATATGTTATCTGAGGAATTTAGTCCCCAATTCCCACTTACATCTGAAATATCAACAGAAATGAGGTTCAAGATTTTCTTTAAAAAAAAAACTTAAATTATCTAGAAAATTTAATCAACTTTCTACTTTATTTCCCTAATACACACATCTACTGATAATAGATTCCTAAGGTAGAAAGATTTTTTTTTTTCCTTTAAGATAAATAAGCATTGAAATTTTAAAATTTCTTAAAGAAGCTATAAACATTGGTTGCTTGGCTAGGAGAAGTATGGCTAGTCATTTCACTTGCCTTCCAAATTAGACAAAAACCTCTACCTTCTTTAAAAATATTTAAGGATAAAGAATATCTGATTAGGTATAGAAGTGTTTTTACCTTACAAAGAACTAACATATACATTAAGCCATTTTGGCCTGATAGGAGTAGAGTGATATGTACAGAATGTGTTATTTTATTAAATTTAAACATGATGAAATGAAGCAATTCTCCAAAAGTCACTTAGTAAGACAGAAAGTACCATTAAAAGGTAGCTAAGTTGCCCAATGGAAAGAGTACTGAATGTGGAGTAAAGAGCTGGAATTCTGTCTTAGTCACTTGCTGGGGTGTGATGCTCGACAAGTCACAACCTCTCTCAAACTAAATTTTCTTCTCAGTTGAAGGAGGATAAAGATAGTTTTCTCTTTACACAGTTGTGGTGAGAATCAAATGAGAGAGTATATGGAAACTAACTTGGAAATTTTTAAGTGCTATAAAAAAGTTTAGAAAAGTAGAGCTTTCTGACCAGAAGTCAGAAAAACCTGAATTCAAACAGTTCCTCAGACAAATGTTGTGTTAATCTGAGCAAAAGTGCTTAACCTCTATCTGCCTCAATTTCCTCGAAATATATGAGACAGAAATAACAGCAATTTCCTTCCAGGGTTGTTATTGGCATATAATCAGCATTAATAACTTCTTCCTTAGCTCCCTCCTTCCTTCCTTCCCTCTTCTCTTCATTCTTTCCTTTCCTCTATCTTTCCCTCCTTTTTGTTTCATCCCTCTTTCCCTCCTTTCTTCCTTTCATCCTTTTTCTCCTTTCTTCCTTTCCTCCCTCCCTACTTCCTTCCTCCCTCCCTCCCTATTTCCTTTCTTTTTTTTCCTTCCTTCCTTCCTTCCTTCCTTCCTTCCTTCCTTCCTTCCTTCCTTCCTTCCTTCCTTCCTTCCTTCCTTCCTTCCTTCCTTCCTTCCTTCCTTCCTTCCTTCCTTCCTTCCTTCCTTCCTTCCTTCCTTCCTTCTTACCTTCCATCCATCCATCCATTCACCTTAGAATTCTTAGAATTATTATGAGGGACTATTCAGATAATATCTGTAAAAATTCTTTGTAAACCTTAAAATGCTAAGTTCTAATTATTTTTTGTTATTTCTCAGATGTGAATAATCTGTTAACATTGTTAAATCAATTTTTTTTATTTTTACAAGAGAAAATTCAATGTTATTGAGAATCATTTCAGTGAAAAACTCAACATATATGAAAATTTTATTTTTGTTTCTTTGTTTCTTAAGAACAGCATGGCATTTAAGAAAAAATATTATATTTGGAACTTAAAACTCAGATACAAATGCTGTCTCTACTCCAATCTAGGTACCATGGGAAAGTCATTGAACCTGTTTTGCTAAATGACTGGGTTGGATCATGTAATTCATAAAATATCTTGAAATTCTAAATTGCATGACCCTTTGAAGATAAGGAAGTTCATTGCAAGGCAAGAATCCAAATAAATGAACAAACCAATCCAAAATCATTTATTTATAAGTGGCTGAAACTATGAAAAGGTACACTTGAATCAGACAACCAATTACTTAAGGTTAATTACCTATTCGACAATGACTCTATCACATATGTTTGGGGAAGTTGGCCCTTCTCATAGTTTGGTGCTGGCTCAATGTTTGGGGCTAAGATAATCATAGGCAAGGATTAGAGTGTGGGGTGACAGAGGCCAGAGACTCACTTGGTGACAGGAGGAGGAAGAGAAAGGTGGAGATTCTGGACTCCAGAATCAAGAAGAGAACTTTGACAAAACTCCTGACAGTTTGCCTGCTTCTTTAACTTCTCCACCTAAAGATCAAGCAAGGACTTTTACTTATCCTGACTCTGGCTGATCCTGAGACCTCTAGAGAGCTAGTCTGGGCATTACATTAACTGATCATTTATTGGTCCATGCGCTCTGTCAAAGATGGAATAGACAAGAAAAATAGCAAAAACTACTCAGCCCTCAAAAAGCTTATAATCTAATGGGGAGACAAGATGTAAATGAACAGAATGTAAAATAGAGAATAGATAAAGATAATACAAATCTTCTCTCTCTTCTTCATACTATCTCTTAGAGCAAAAAATTCAACTACTTTGGGCTTGAAAATAAGCTCTGGTATTTCAAGAATCACACACATCATTTCCTAGGCTTATAGGTTTTAACTCATGGAACATAAGCTCATGGGAGTTTAGAATTAGACATGGAAGACATTTTACAGATCAATGAGTCAATAATACCATTTTACAAATAAGGAAACATGCTCTCTTAGGCTGAGTGATTTGTCAAGACAATACGATTAAATAATGAAAGAAGAGGATTCAAACCCATATTTTCTGTTTTCAAGTTTATAGTTTTTTATCACCTTAAGTTCAAGAAAGAAGTTTTCATAATACACAGCCAATATGAGATGTAGTCAAGAACTAAAGAATCGCTATAAAGATTTAGACCAGAAAATGAAAGAGTTGAAAAGAAGCATATAGATAAGATTTATGTCATAATTCTTTTTTCTCTTTTACTCCAATAGTGACAGATAGATCCCTACATTATTGTAAACAACATATTATTCAGTTAGTTTTCCATTGTTTCTGACTTTTTCTGACTCGTTTTGGCAAAGATACTGGATTTATTTGACATTTTTTCCAGCTCAATTTTATAGATGAGGAAATTGAAGGAAATAGGATTAAGTGAATCTTCCATATACCTAGTAAGTGTATGAAACTAACTGCCCCAAGAAAACGTATTAATCCATAGATATTTCTCCTCTACTAAGTCCCAAGTACTTTCCTGTCTTTTTCTACCTTAGAAACAGTGTCTTCTGATTTTGGCTGACATTTTATCTCAAAGGGCAAATAGTCAGCTATCTCCAAAAGCATCAGTATGAGACTTAGCAAGAGAGAAATATTAATCTTTTTAGGAATACTATTATCCCCCTGTCAAACTCTGTTAACTCCTGAATTATGATACTTTATATGGACAGCATCCCCATTGTGCTGAGAATCAATGGAAAATTTCAGTATTCTTTACAATCTTTTTCAAGCTACTAGGTAAGGTTGTTAAAGCAATGAATTTAATCACACACAAAAAAAATCAATTCAGTTGCAAGAGGAGAAGGTATTTTCCAAGATTACTACCTGAAAAAGTTTAAATCAAAATGTCACAGGGAATGGAAGCTCACTGAAAGTTCTATTTAATATATGTGTACCATTTTATTTGTAATAATGAAGTCAAAGGCAGAAAGTTCTGAAATATACTAAAATAGTTAATAGCATTTTAATAGCAATGAATAGGAAACAATAAATGTCCATTCACTAATGGAAGTCTTTTTAAAAATTGAGTTAATAAGTGTAAGAAATGGGATTTGAATATGAAGAATTCTAAGAAGCAAATAACGACTTACATAAAGTGATACAAAATAAAGGAGACAGAAACAGAAAAAAATAGTGGCCCCAGTGGCTACAGCAGTGTACATGAAAAGAGCAAGAGTAAAAATCTTAAAATTAAATGTTATATGCATATAATGACAGATGATGGTTCCAAGTCTGAGAGAAGAAAAATGTACCTTACTTCCATCTTTGCAAAATTTAAGGCCTATAGTCTTGGCTCAAATTCCAATTCTTTTCCTTTCACTCTATATGCTTAGGTAATGAATAAGTAAATAGGTGATAGATAGATAGATAGACAAATGAATGAATGGATGAATGAATAAATAAACCATTTATTAAGTATTTACTTTTAGTAAGTCCTAGGTTTCTGATTAGAAAAGCAAGACCACACTGGTCCTCTGTTTCTTTGACTACAAATCTGTGTTTCTATGATCTTAGGAACACTGCATAAACTATTAAATTTGACAGATACATTATTTAGTTTTGCTAAATATTTTTGTTTGCTTATTTTTTCCTTATCTCTCTCTTCTCACATGAAGTATATTTCTTAAACTGTTTTCCCAGTCCAAAGACTGGTCATCACACTTAATCTGAATTTGTTTTTTGTCTAGTAGAAGTAATTGTAGGTGGTAGAGTGGTATTGGTGATAACTACAGTAGTAAGCATAGTAGTAGAGGTGGTGAAAATAACATTTTTATATAGTATGTTAAGGTTTTCACTGTGATTTATATTATCTCGTTTTATCCTTATATCAATCCTGAGGAGAAGGTGCTACTATCTTCATATAATAGATGAGGATATTGAGGTTGGTGAAAGGAATGGACTTGTCCAGGTTCAAACAGTTAGTAAACATTTGCTGCCCAATTTACACTCAGGCCATCCTGACTCCAGATCTAGTGCTTCATCCACTGTGCCAACTGAGTGTTATTAGAGTTGGTAAAATTTTGTTGTTCTTTGTTTATTTTGATTTCTGTTCATCTTCAAGTAGTCATTGTTTGGTTCTCCTAGTTCTGTGGCTTTCATTCTGAATCTGCTAGTATTTTTATATTTTTCTAAATCCCTAAATTCATTGAACTCTAGTTGTTAACCATAGGATTAATGTATGGTAAAAACCAGAGTCTTGTTACATGTTTGCTTGAAAAATGTTTGCAAGGTCTTTCTAGGGATATTGTGGATTTTAAATTCTCCTCCGAATTAAAAAACAAAACAAAAAAACATTCTCAAAGAAATGTGTTTTTTTCCCCCTATCACTCCAAGTAGTTGGAGTAATGATTTTTTTTTGCAAAAGATTTAAAAAGCTATGGGTTCAATAATGATGGTAATAAACACCGAAGGACCAAAACAAATTATTTATGAAAGACATGGCCCTTTACTAGTAGTGTAAATAATTTTTTTAAGAAAAGATATGACAGTACTATTATCGTAAATTAATATGTATTGAGAACCTACAAGATGAGGTAGCTTTTTTATGCCATTGTACTAATATATTGCTTTAAAACAGGTCACTCCTGAATTAAAGATAGTGTTAAGAAGAAATATTTGCTTGCCCTCCTTTCACAGAACTGTGAACTCCATGGATAAATAATTGGATTTTGAAGTTAGAATATCTAGATCCCAGTCCAAATTTTCCCACCTTTGATAACTTGATTTAGATATATTTTTCACTTTATTTCCTCCTGACATTTATTCAGTAAAGTTAGAAAAATAGATGAATTAGATATTTAGAGCCAGTATAAAATAGAAAATATAGAAGAAAAATAGAAAGAAAATAATCAAAGGTCCTCAGTGTTACATTATGTTAGCTAGTTTTTTGAAAGATAAAGAGTTAATTACACTCTTAAATTTTCTTCAAAAAGAGGCAAAAATCTGTATTTAAAAGATGACAAACTGAAGAATATCAGGTAGTTGATATAGAGAACTTATTATAATTATAAGAACTTTTATAGAATAAGGAACTTACAGAAATAAAGATTCTTGAAAGCAAGTAAAAGTAAGAGAAACATGTTTACTATGTTTGGCTTATTTATGGATCCAGGATTACTGGTAAACAAGAATATGAATGGAAAAATGTAAATTGAAAAGCTAACCTGAGACACCTATACACAGTCTATTTGCTGCATCTGCAACTTTATGTTAGCCTGATTATTAGCTTGCTGGATATAGCATGAAATGCTATTATGGAAAGTCACTGGTGGTGTAATTTGGGGTAAATCACCAAATATCCTTCAGTTGAAATCTCTTCATCCATAGAATGGGGTTAATGACACCTATTCTATAGCATTATTGTGAAGATTTACACTTTACAGACATAAATATATAGCATATATACACACTTATATGCATATAAGTTGTAAAGTGTTTCAGAAACCTTGAAGCACTATATGAATGCTATTTATATTATGGGACCTTTTTCCCTAGTTTTTTTCCTATTAAGGTTATTGCAACACATGATTTACAATCATATAACATCATGAAGATAATATTGATGTTTTTAAAAAGATGGACTAAATCTGGAGATGTTTTATGTCATTGAATGTGTTTATTCCTTGCTTTCGTTCACTTCTGAGTTCAGATTGTTACCTTTCAGTAAAATGCTTGATCCATGTGCTAATATGCCAACTCTGGTCTTTCCCTGATTTTGTAAACCACATTTAATAGGCCCCATGATTAGTCTCCCAGCTGCAGGAATAGTTTAATTTCTTTTATTCCCAACACCTGTTACAGTATCTGGCACATAGTAGGTGCTTAATAAACGGTTAGTAATTAAATGCTTGATTAGTGACCAAATTGGAAATCATTCAAAATAGTAATCATTTTCTAGTGAACCTGCATGGTGGATTTTCAAACATTTTAAAAATAAAAATAAGTATAATAATAACTAATGCTTCTATTGTCCTATACGTTTGGCAAATCACTTTATCTCATTTTTATCTGCTAACAGACCTGGAAGGTAAGTGCTATTACTACCTTCATTTTATAGATGAGGAAATTGGTGCAGACAGGTAAAATGTCTGTCTTAGAGTTACACGGGTAGACAATGTCTAAGATAGGATGTTAACTCACACCTTCCTGATTCTGTTGTTTTATTGTACCACTTAATAACCTCATCATCATATAATCATTTCTCAAGCTTCCACGCAAATGCCTAAATTATATATATATATATATGCATATATATATATGCATATATAGTATATATGTATATGTATGCATACATACATATATATGCATATATACATATATATGCTAATCATATGAAGTCATAAACTTTGATGTTCAATTCTCTTATTTGTAAGCCAGGAATAATAATAGTTTGTTTTTATTATTGAGTTGTTTCAATCGCATATGAATCTTTGTGAATGCATTTAAGGTCTTCTTAGCAAAGATACTGGCCTTACAAAGCCATGGAATTGGAAAATTGGAAGAGATGTCATTCTGCCATCTAATCTGATCAATAAGTGAAGGGAATTCATTTGAAGATCTGGCCCTGCTTTTACTTAAAAGATTTTCACAGAATGAGAACTTGTTATGAGGAAGCCCACTCCCCTTTTGGATATATCTAATTGTTAAGAAGGTTCTCACCTCCTATTATCACCCTCTATATTAAGCCTAAATTGGCCTCTTTACAACTTTCCATCACATGAGAAACATGTTAACTTAATCTCTCCTCCTCATGAAACCACCTGAAGAAACTATCATCCTTCTACTCCAATCCAAATTTCTTCTGCATCAGCAAAAATAATAACTTACATGATGAAATCACAGAACACTGAGGCATCTAGGAAGGATACTATTAGAAGTACCATTTCCCAAATAAAAGTGATCTCTCCCTTCTAAAATTTTATTTGACATTTTTTTGGATATATTTTGTTTTTTTTCATCATCTTCTCTTGAAAATATAGCCTAGCCATTATGTGAGAAACTTCCCTTACAATTAGCAATTAAAACAAATAAACAAACAAAAAAAAAAAAACCTCAGCTCTGATAGGATAATCATTATTTCAGGTCCTTAGTAACTCATCTCTAGGTGAAAAAAAGATTCTTCTTAATTTTTTGAGAAATAACATCTGCACCTTTTCTTTACCCTGATAAAACTCAACTGCCTATTTCTGGAAATATCGTGTACTCTTATTTGACACTGTTACATAAAAATAGAATCTGCATCAGACTAATCTTTGAAATACCAATATTTAATATAGTGCCTTGGATGCTATAAGCATTTAATGCATGTTTTAGCTCGAATGTACATTTCATTATAACATTATTAGATTTAATTAACAAAATATTAAAATAAAATGTTATGCTACATATATATAAATAAAATAATAATAAAATATTAAAATAAGTTAAATTATTAAATATATATATATATATATATATATATATATTAGCTTGAATATATATTATACATGCATATTGCATAGAAGGAGAACATTTCATTTTAGAACTAACTTTTAAGAGTTGGAATTAGCCATGGAAAGGAGAGGTTTAAAGGAAAAATCCACACATTAAAATGCCATAAGTAATGTTAAAATTTGGAAAGATAACATCACAGAACAAAATCCTGATTTGTGCTATATTTCTGATGATAGTAAAGAATAAGTGTTTAAAAAATTGCTCAGTCTAGAGACATGATTGGAATGGAAATCATTGGCAAGGAAAAAAGCAACTAACTTAAGCAAATAAATACTACTGTTTGTCCCAATTACACATACAAAGCACACATGACATATCTAGGTAAATACTCCCTATTAAACCTTAAATGGGGTTGGCCATTAGCATATATTACAATATAATCCTTCAGCTGTGAAGACTCCCTGCAAATTCAAGCCTATATCCCAGTTAGAATTAATAAGAATTATGTATTTACCTGAGGGAAGAATAATTTCCTAATTAACTGGCCCTACTGGCATATTTTCATTTTGACTTTCTAAAGTTTGCTTTGTTTAATAAAGGAAATGAAAATGGAAAAAAAGCTTATTTTGCAAATTGCTCAGAAGTGCAGAGATCACATTTTATTTGCATTGCTTTATTATATTAGTCTCACTTTAAAGTCTAGTAAAGGCTGCCTTGGGCTATATGCTACTGTAATTAGAAAAATATTTTGCAATCATTCAATATGTTCAAAGTCTCACTGGTGAAGATATTCCTGATGAATCAGTAATAGGAAGTGGAGCTATGTCTATTATAGTTTTTTATATTCTTAGAAAGCATAGGCAGGGGTCCTGAGTATGTCATCCTACACATGACACACACCTATAATGCTCAGACATGATCTCTAGAAACAGAACAAAGGATAACCTTTAAGAAAACTTTTTTACTAAACTTTTGCCATTTTAACAGATTAAAACATAATTCTTTTTTCACTAAAGAGAAAGAGAAGTTTCTACTTTCTATCAAAATAAGAATCTGAAAAAGAGAAAAAAACAAGCTGAAAGACAGAAAGCAACTCCTAGGATGAAAAACACTGATGATAAACACAAATACAAAGAAGGACTTCATTAAGGTTTTTAAGACGACATGATGATAGATAAAACCATGTTTTTTGAGATCCCAGCTATCATAATAATGACTATGAGATACAAGATTCAATGTTCCTTCTATCTGGCTGCTAACATACTGGTATTTTAGACCTCACGTTGGCTTCATGTCCAATTACAAAATATCATTTTCAAATGATAATTCTAGCCAGAGTGATTGCATTATTTATACTCTCACTTGTATAACCTTTACATACAGTAAACTGAGAAACTTACTAAGACTTGTTTCATTAATGTTATTTTATATCTATTCAATTAATTATAAACATAATTAAAGAAAAATGGAACACTTGATCTTATAAAGCCTCTGGCAACTTAAAACCAAAAATATACAACCTTAAAAAATCCTAAAATGAAATTAAAATTAATTGCATGAAAAAATGAACTTTTTTCCTCCCCAGATCATTATACACTAGAATAACCAAAAATGTAATGACTGAGTTCATTTAACATCATAAAGTAGAATAAAAACCAAAGCAATTAAAATAAACCAATAATTGCCCTCTCCAAACCAAATACTTAGATAACACCCAGATTAATAACTGGATTTCTTAACTTTAATTGGAAAGCCCAATGTCAATGCCATTTGAAATCTTTCCCAATTGCAGTTCCATGATAAAATCTTTCAGGACAGTAAAGAAAAATGGTGTTATCTCACTTCCATACCAATCATTTCCAAGGTGTATTTATTTGAAACATTTAGAAAACAAATGACTTTCATAAACTCTTAACTTGCAAATGCAGAAAAGCTTTGTCTGAATTAAGTAAGGGAAACATGCAAGTTTAAATGAAGTAATTTTATGCTAAATCCAATTAAAATAAATAAAAAAGAGAATACATTTATGTAGCAACATTGCACTAATCTCTGAGCCATAATTATGTTTGTTTGTACATACAGAGATTTCTACAAATCAAACCCAGAGCAAATCTACCCTTCTTTAGGGGAATTGGGAAGGGAATAAAGGCCAGGTAGGGAGTAGCTCACTGTAGACATCGATATGGTCAATTCTTTTAAAGAGAAGCAGTTTAAAAATCATCTCAATGATAAGTGCAGCTATTTCTCAACATCTAAAATGACTTCTGTTCACACTCTCAAAATTCAATTCTCCATAAATCTGGTATCCTGGTACAATGCTCCAATTGACCCATCCTAGTTACCCACTTGGTGTGATTGCCAATCTATTTTTAGTTTGAACTACTTAAAAAAAAGCAACAGACTACAAAACATCTATTGGATGAAGTTTAATAAATGTAAAAAAAAAAAGACCAAATGTAGTTCCAGAACAAAATGGGATAGTTTCCCCCCTCTTTTCTAATCAGTTTCCTACTTGGTCATCAAACAATTTTAATTAGAAAAACACCATCTGAATATGACTTGTTTTAATGAATCTTAATGACACAATGTTTATTAAGCCTTTACTAAATAAGACAAAAGTTATATTTTCACAGTTAAAGAAAAAAAAGCGAAACAAAATATCACCAAACCACCAAAAGCAATCACCGATAGTTGATTCTTGAAATCTCTTAACCCACAGTGTAAAAGTGATTTATTGCATCATGTAAAACTGAAAATGTATATTTGGGCAAGCTTACCATTATCAGTTTTAATATTTCCATTGCTGAGTTGTTTTAATCTCTTCTGATGTGATTTGCCATTGTAGTGGATTTGTGCTTGTGCAGCTGAATTCAGCTGAATATTACACACATTGCACAAAGTGAAATTGGTGTGTTTCTTCTCCCTTTCTTGCTTTTCTTCAGTTTCATCCGGTACTAGCTCAGTCTCACTTTCCCCATCTGGTACACATGGAAAATCTGGAGAACAGAGAAAATGATTAAGACTTGAATCAAAGAATCAATGTTTTTCTCTACCACATATTCTCTGGGTCATTCAATAATTTTTTTTTTTCTGCTCTTCTTTCACATGCGATGCCCCATCTCACATCCCTGTGATTCTATACTGATTCTCTTCCCTGCCTGAAATATATCCCCTTCTCACCTCAATTTCTTGAAATTCATAATTTCCTTCAAAACTCAGGTCAAGAACATGCTTCAACATGGGAACATTCTTAGTCCTTCTAATTTGTAGTACGTTCTGAAGTAAGGTCAGGTTGTATATGCATGTACATGCAAATCATATTTCAGTTGTCATTATTTTAGTTCAGATTGTTTCATGACCAAATCATAAGGATGTGGCAAAGTATATATGTGCATACACACACATACATAGATAGCACATATATAGAAAGACTATGCAAGTATATCTGTAAGGTGTGTATGCATGTATACTTATACTCATGTATATACATATGGAGACATTTATATATGTGTAAAACATAAGTATAAGCATGTGTGGTGTATATACATATGTGATATACAAGACATGTAAAACATATATGACAATCAAATACTAACACAAATTCTTATATCTCCTAAATGTTTTCAAAAATAAAATATGTATAGATTGGCATGCATTAAAAGCACTTTTTCCAAACAAATTATCACTGGAAAAAATGGGATCTAAATTGAAGAAATGCTATGAATACTGATGATTATAAATTTGTGTAAATATTCAACTGATATGAATTAATTATCATGACAAAGAGACTAAAAGAACCTGAAAATGCTTTTGTCAATAAATTTTAACTTACAAAGAAAAGCAAAATTTCAACAAAGGATAATACAGAATATAGACTTTTTGGTAAAATCTTGTGAGGACAGAATAGTGGGAACTTATAAGGAGAATTGCCTCATAAAATGGAGCAGTTTAAAGAAACCTTACCAAGCTACTTAACTAAGCATAGCCATCACTGGGGCAGTTAAAGATGAAGATGGAAGGGAGATCACAGACAAAAGATAGAAAAAAAGCTGTAATGATGTTGAAAACAAACTTTTTGACACCCAAGAAAACAGAGCCCTTACATATGAATATGACCATTATAACTCCAAGGATATGGAAAGAGGAGGTATATATGGCCTTCAAGAGCATAAAGATAAAAAAGCACTGAGATCATACCAGTTGTTTTTTTGTGGGGGTTCAAATTAGGGATCCCAAAGTAAGCACCCTTCTGTTCTCTTTTATTTTTATTTTTAAGTTGTCACATAATATACATCAAAAATTTTAGGAGTATTTTCCTAAATATATATGTGAAGAAAAGTTAATCATGAAATTTCTTTTTTTTAAATAAATTTAATTTCCCTAGCTATTTTATCTAATGCAATTAAAATCTAATAATTTAATAATAAAATTTAAATGAATAAGATGCCTCAATAGATTCAGTGGAAGAACTTTGTTCTATGATTTCCTGATGATTAATATTGAACAAGGCATAATAAAGAAAGTTATTCTCATCAAATTCATCTGATATTGGCCATTGAGGATGGCCAAAGCAGAATGCAAATAAAAGGAGGATTCCCTTTTTATGATGAAGTCCTCTAGGTACTTGCAGAAGACACTGGGCTGCTTGGACATATTGTCAAAAGATTTCATGATTTCTCAACATTTTATGCTTTGAAGCAAAGCCTCATCTGCCCCATCCTATCAGCATATAGAACTTGGAAAGATGTGTGCTACAGTCAAAAGAATGATGATTTTCAAATTGAAAGACCAAAGTCCAAAAGCTATCTCTAACATATATATTTTATTCTAGATAAGCACACACACACATATGTGTGTGTGTGTGTGTGTGTGTGTGTGTGTGTGTGTGTGTACTGTATAACGAAAGGATAAGAAGTCTCTTCTGGCTATAAATCTATAATCCTACGTAAGGTAGACAAAAAAAGAAATTGGATAAGGAGAGAAATGAAACAATTTAAGGCTTCACTTCTAAGGTTTCCTTCTTTGTATTGTGTTATCTACCTAATTAATATATACATTCCTTGGAATCAGTGACTACTTTTTAATGTGTTTATGCATTTCTTGGAATCTCAAAATCTTGATATCATGCATATTATGTAGTATTTTCTGCCTCTAATCTATCTGCACTTCACTCTATCTTTCTAAAATATTTCAAAATGATTTTCCTAAAGAACAGATCTGATCATGTCACTATGGTACTCAATAATTCCAGTGACTCCCTGCTACCTCCAAGATCACTGACTTCTAAACCCTATTACAACTTATCTCCACTCTCCTTTACAAATGTTTATATACTCCATTACCTTGTAAGAACACAATAACTCAGTGACACTGGTCCTCCTGCTATTTTTTACTATCGTATCCCATGGAATTTTCACTGGATGTCTTTCTCCTTGCTTAGACTATTCCCTTTCCATTCTCCTTCTTTCTGACTTCCCTATATTTATTGAAGATTCAATTCAAATCTCATTTTTAACAAGGTCTTTCCATCCTAACCTCCTTCTTCTTACTGCTAGAGTTTTCCTTCTGTGATTACCTTCCTTGTGTATATAATTGAATGCTGTCTTCCCAATAAGATAGGAGGAAGGATCATGTCTATGTTTTTCTTTATATGCTCTGAGTATAACATGTTTCCTAGCACCTGGTAAGTACTGAAATAGTGAGTGACTCAGAAAAATAATGATTAATAACCAATGATTTGGAGAGATATGGAGTTCCCCTTTTTCTAGAGTCCTTGTTTAAAAGTTATTGTCTAGAAAGACAATACTGATAATGAGCTTGAATTAAATCTCCATCCTGGTCACCTTAGAAGACCCAATCTTAGAAGAAATTGTAATGAGGAGAAACCTATCTTCTTCTATTCAGGTTTGAATAGGAATGAGTTTTTAATTAGATTATCTAAAGTTGGAGGTAGTCTGGGTATAGAGTGACATGATGTCACTCTCTTAGCCCTTCATTGCAGTGAGCCCATTTCTCATTGTAATATTAATTCACTCATTAGTGATTAACCAATCAGAGTTGATGATTACCCACTACAATTGCTACTTTTCCAAGGGCATATAAAAGTGAGCCCACTGCCATGAGGGTTTTTGGTATTCAAGAATTCCACTGATGTCTTTTATTAAAATGATAGCAATTTTAATAAAGTGATAAATTACACTGTAACTGTCTCTCAAACTTTTGAAACATGACACTGACTGGCATTGCTTTTTGAGGAAATTTTATAGTGTTCTCAATGATCCTATATTTATCACTGAAAGTCCATTTTAAAATCTAATATATGTTGTTTTTCTATAAATAAGGACATAAGAAATCACAGTCTATGGAAACTTGAAGCTGTGGATTGCCCAAAGGATGTCCTTGGAAAGACATCTCATGGGCAAAACAGGCAGTAATAAATCACCCACAAATAGCTGCTCAGGAACAATGTAAAAAGTTTTCCATATGATTCATGAGCAAAGAAAATAATAAAATGGCAAAATACTAAGAGAAAGGGATAATTTCTGGACAGCCTACATGCTCCACTAAAATCCATGACGTTTCCAGAGATGAAGAGGAAGATTCTGGATGTATTATATTGAACTCTTATGTAGGGCTTAGGGTAACACAAAGAAGAGCACAGGCTTGAAAGACATGAATGACCTACTTGGAAAACATAAACATCCATGTCAATGAGAACACAGATACAAAGTATTAAAGTACTATTTACCTAGAATATAGTTAATAAAAATAGGAATATTGAAACTTATTCATTCTCATAAAAAGAATGAGCTTATTGAATTATTAAAATGAAATAAATTTAATTTTAATGACTTCTAAGAAGCCAGTGCAAGTACACATTATTTCTTACTTGAAAAATGAGAAAATCACAACTTGCCCCAAAGACTTGCATAACATATAACACATTACTAGAGGAAAAAATGCTTGCATTGAACCTATTCCCCACTAGAGGGCAGTATGAATTTAAAATTCAAACTCTTGCACTAGATGGTTTCCTTAATACTACATATCTAAAATATTTTTGCAAACTCATAAGTAGCCATATAGGTGCATATACATAATTTGTGTGTGTGTTACCACTCAATCACTAATATATAAGCTTAAAATTCATGGACCTACAGACATGAAAAAAACATTAAAAAAATTAGGGAGATAAACAGAATCAGCTTAAAACCTAGCATTCTGTGTTATTATGATGTATTGATTAGCAGGGGTAGTACTATATTACTTTAATATTAATATGAAAATATGACACAGAACATTTTAGTTAGCTATACATCATTCATAGGAATAAAAAGTTATAGCAATAGAATGTGGCTAGATTATACAAAAGCTATGAATCAAGAATGTTAACTTTTTCAATGATAAAATTTATTTTTAACACATTGCGATAGCAGGCACTAAATATGCTATCATTCAAAATCATCCTACTAGTTTGTACATGAAGATATAGCTAAGCTTTTTCAGGAATGACATTGAACATTTTAACCATATAGTGGTAGAAGATGGGGGACAGGAAAATGATGGTGCTATATTGTATATGGTTTTGACTAGTGGACCAGCTTTACTGGATAGAAGAAAGATCCTTCATCTAAGGGTCAGCAGGTCTGAAGATAATTTCCTGCTATGCCATGGAGTGGTAATCTTGATAAAGTAACTTCTCCAAATTTATTTCCTCATCAGTGAAATGATCATAAGAAAAATAGAGACATGAACTCACATGACTTTTTGGGAAACCACTGAATAAGTTTGCCTTTGTTGTTATTGTATCCATCCAAGCTATTTGTAAAACTTTTAGACATATATGTATATATAGAATTATATGTGCATGTAATAAGTGTATCCATGTATATATAGAATATTTATTCTATATACATATATATTTACTTACATATTTACAGAGATATGTATTGTCAAGCATATATGTGTGTGTATATACACACATTCACTTGACTATATATATATGTATACATATATATACACATATATATATATACATATATTACACATATATACATATACACTTATTTTTATAATTTCACATAGAATAAAAGCTTTTAAGCCAAGGACTGTTTCATTTATGATTTTATATCCCTATTATTTAGTGTAATGCCTTACATATAGTAGGTGCTTAATAAATGCCCATAAAACACATTATATACATTACAATTATTTATATCATTTCATTTCTATCAGGGGAAAGGACTTACTTTTGTAGCTGAAAAAATATGGGATCCAAAGAACAGATTTTAAATTTGAATTCTATTACTTATTACCTATATGACCTACTAAGTTACTCATTTTCTCTAGTCTCAGTTTCCTAATGTAAAACACTAGAGAATTTGACTAAATAGGCTCTAATATTTGTTCCAGTTTTACATTCATGGTCTCATACACTTAAGTATGTGTGGAATAATGAATTTTTATTTTTATTTTTTTAAAGTTTTTATTGTATTTTTATCTTTATATTCCACCTATATTATTTATATTTCTTATCTTTATAATCCTAGCACCTATGATTATTGAAAATCATATATATATATGCATATATATGTGTACATATATTAATAACAAATCTCAAATATTGCTGAATCTCAAATACAGGTGTCCCCACTTTGTATTCGATTTTGCCCACCTAGATTACAGTATCACAGATCTGTATAGATGTGAGTCTTAGTAGCCATGTCACCCAACTGCTTCATTTTGTGGATGAGGAACAAAGGTCCAGACACATCAAGCCCTAGTCTATCTGGCTAGAATTATTGTTAATCTATCTGAAAATAGGTCTTTCTAAGCTCAAGTTCTGGTTCTGTTCACTAAACCATAAGGGACCTTGAAAGCGTAGGACTTTTTAGAATACTGCTGTGAATTCAGTGCAATTCCAAGAGACTAAAGTATACCCTTATAAAAGATAAATGTTGTTCTACTTGCAAAACCTTTATGCTTTCATCATTTCAGACACATAAGAGGAACACAACATATTTAAGATGCCTTTTCTCCCCCCGTCAAACCTCATTTTCTGCCCAGGATTTCAAGGTCTAAAGAAAGCATCTTTATTTTTCTTGCATACCTAAATTCAATGGGAAAAATTGTTTCCAGATTCTAACTTGCCATTCTTAATTCTGAATGCTTTCTGGATTGGCCTAACTGTCCCAATGAAAGACACAGATAGCTAGGAGTTATTTTCTTGGAGTTCCCTGTCAAGGTTCTCTTTGAGGATTCTACATAACTTTTTTTTACTAAATAGCACATCAAACAGTGTTGTACTTTGGAAAACAAAACAAAAAAAAATTCTGCAGGATTTGAAGCTAGTAATAATAGGGAAACCTATTTATAAATGAAGCTAGTAATAATGAGGTGAAACTCATGAGTGTTTTGCATCTAAAAGATATCTCCAAAAATGAATTTGTAAACTATTTATATATTAAAGTTTTGCTGTTGGCAAGTTGTATCAATCATGTCCTTCTCTTCATGACCCAATTTGGAGTTTTCTTGGTAAACATTCTAGAGTGATTTGCCCTTTTTTTTTCTCCAGCTAATTTTACAGATGAGAAAATTGAGGCAAATAAGGATTAAACTGTGCCAAGCTACCAAGATATTATAGTATAGCCATCAGGAGATGATGATGAACTTGATAAGCTAGAGAAGACTAAAGATATAATAGATATTAACTTTATTATTTTTTATACTTTGAGATGTTATAAATAAATATTATTTATAATGTCTGTTGTCATTGTTTACATTTTGTACTGACAAAGAAATTTCAACAAAGGCTGATAATTTTCATCTAACCCTACACTTGCAATTCTGTTTGTTTCTACAAGATGAAAAATGATATTTGGGCTTATGATTACATATGGACTTTGTCTTGATATGGAGAAAATTTAGCATGTAATCTAATCATTGATGTTGCATTTTCCTTTTTAACTAAAAATTTAAACTGAATTTTAACTAATTCTTTAAAATTTTTAACTAAAATAAAATTTGAATTTTTTTTATTTTTAACTAAAATAATTAAAATAACTATTTTTTACTAAATTTTTAACTAAGATGACTAATATAAATATTTAGCAACTATTAAACTTGCCACCATATCATCTAATTTTGATCTAAAATATATAAGAAATATAATAAACTTGGAGTAGTTTACTCCATTAGAGATCTATTATCTCATCTATGTTGACTTTTTTTTCTTCAGTTGATGTGGATTACAACCCCACCCATTCATGTTTATCTACCCTATGTGACTCTCATAAATTCTCTAAAAAGGGGACTTCCAAATGCTGAGACACTTTCTTTTGATATTTTAAGGATGCCTGTGGAAAACATGGGTAGTACAATCGTTATTCTTCCCTTCACACATTATAAGTGCATATATTTTTTACAATACATTTCATTGATGTTATCTTTCATAATGTTGTTGTTAAGTCATTTAATGATCCCATTGTGGTTTTTCTTGGCAAAGATATTGAAGTAGTTTGCCATTTCCTTCATTTTATTTTACTGATGAGGAAACTGAGGCAAACAGACTTAAGTCACTTATCTAGAATCTACTAAGTGTCTGATGCCAGATTTGACCTTAGGAAGACAAGGTTTCCTAATTCTAAGTTCAGTGCCCTTATTCACTGCACTATCTAGCTATTCATTATCCTTCTTAATACTTTTTCCTAATTAATTGTTTATAATATTTTGTAACCTCTTCCCATATGCCACTTCATCTGAGTGATCGTCAACTTGAATCTTTCAGATACTGAAGTATTTCATGAAACAGAGCCATAAATCAATTAAAGGACATCGATATTAAGAAGATGAACACTGGTTTCAGAGAAAAGTTTTAGGTTCAATGACCACATTAATAAAATAACAAATAGAGAAACTAAACATCCTGATTTCACAGAAAGAAATGAAACAAGCCTTTGAACTCCAGAAAAAATACAAGATATATATAACCATATATCATTTACAGAAGAAAAGAAATAAAATTGCCCTTATTTGCAGATGATGTGATAGTGTGGGTAGCTACATGGTTCAGTAGGTAAAGCAGTGACTTTGGAGAAAGAAAACCTAGAGTTCAAATCTAACTTTAAACCTTATTAGTGGTGTGACACTAGGAAAATCACTTAAACACAACTTGCATAAAATTATAGAAGGAAATGTTAAAATACTCCAGTTTCTTTCTCAAGAAAACCCTGAGAAAAGTTTGTCCATGAAATCCCAAAGAGTTGGCTATGACAGAATGGTAACAATAGCAACAAATTATGGATTACTTATAAGCAAATTAAATGTAATTAAAATTTGAATTAAACAAGGTGAAAAAAATCTTTGTGACATATTTCCCTAATAAAATTATAATACCAAAGACATGTAAGAAATTGACATAATTTATAAGAAAAAATGTCATCCTCAAAGAACTAGAGTACATTATTGAATGCAAAATGGATAATTTTGATTATATTAAGTTAAAAAGTTTTCATACAAACAAAACCAATGAGGACAAGATTAGAAGGAAAGCAATAAACAGAGAAAAAATGTTTACATTCAAAGGTCTCGTTTCTAAAATGTCTAGAGAATTGACTCCAATTTGTAAGAATTTAAGTCATTCTCCAATTGATAAATGATCAAAGGATACAAATAGAAAATTTTCAGACAAAGAAATTAAAACCAGTTCTAGCCATGTGAAAAGGTGCTCTAAATCACTGTTGATCAGAGAAATACAAATTAAGACAACTCTGAAGTATTATTATACACCTCTCAGATTGGATAAGATGACAGGAAAAGATAATGACAAATATTGGAAGTGATGGGAAAACTGGGGCACTAATACATTGGGATGGAGTTATTAACTGATTCAACCATTCTGGAGAGTAATTTGGAACTATGTCAAATTTTTCATACTCTTTGATCTGGTAATATAGCTCTATGGGGCCTGTATCCCAAAGAGATCATAAAGGAGGGAAAGGGATTCCACGTTTATGGCAACCTTTTTTATAGTGGCAAGGAACTTGAGGGATGTCCATCAGTTGGAGATTGGCTGACTAAGTGTATATGAATGTTATGGACTATATTGTTCTATAAGAAACAATCAGCAAGATGATTTCAGAGAGATCTGGAGAGACTTACATGAACTGATGCAAAGTGAAATGAGAAAAAGCAGGAGATCATAGTACATGGCAACACAAGATTAATCATGATCAGTTCTGATGGATGTGGCTCTTTTCAACACAGATGATTCAGGCCAGTTTCAATGGTCTTGCGATGAAGAGAGCCATCTACACCCAAGAAGAGGACTGTGGGACCTGAATATGGATCACAATATAATATTTTCACTCTTTGTATGTTGTTTGCTTGCATTTTGTTTTCTTTCTCATTGTTTTTCCTTTTTGATCTGATTTTTCTTGTGCAGCATGATATTTATGGAAATAGATATAGAAGAATGACATATGTTTAACATATATTGAATTATTTGCCTTCTAAGGCAGGGAGTAGAGGGAAGGAAGGGAAAGCAAATTTGGAACACAAAGTTTTGCAGTGTTTAATGTTGAAAGTTATCTATGCATATGCTTTGAAATTAAAAATCTTTAGTAATAAAAAAGAAAAAATACCACTCTAAAATACAGAACTGATCAAAGGATTTGAAAAGGAAGTTGTTAAATGAATAATTGCAACCCTCAATAACCACATGAAACAGTGCTTCAAGTTACTATTAATAAGAAAATTATGGAGCAAAATGACCCATTAGATTTACAGAGAGGATAAAAAGGAAAAAAGAAAAGTGTTTGAGGGATCATATGATGACTTTCACTGAATAAATGCCCTTTTGGTAGAGCTGAGGATTGGTTCCAATATCATAGAATACAATTGAAAGGTACAACCCCTAATTGTTAAGCTGTATATATACTCTGACCCAGTGATACTACTACTGTAATCATGACTACTACTATTGTCATTATAATTACCATGATCATAACTACTGCTACTACTTTTGAGTATTAGGTGCAAGGTTCATAAATTAAAAACAGAGGGAAATTACCTCTGTGTACAAGAATATTTGTAACAGTACTTTGTGATAGTAAAGAATAGGGGGAATTGCCTATTTAATTGCCTAATTAAGACTGAATAAATTTTAGTATATGGATGCAATGGAATTTGTTGTACCATAAGGAATAGAGTGATAGACTCAAAAAAATAGAAATGTTTAAATGAATTAATGCAGAGAAAAGTAAGTAAAACCAAGAAAAGAGGTTTTAAGAGATCTACATTAATGTGAGGACAAATAACTCTGAAAGGTCTGAGAACTTTGACTAAGGCAGTCAAACAATTATAATTTCAAAAGACCAGTGATGAGTTCTGTTTTTCTTGGTTGAGGGGTGAGTAGCTAGAGATACAAAATAAGGAAAATGTTATCAAATATGGACAATGCATTAATACATTTACTTCATAATAAATCGAGGAAATCTTTTACTTGAGGATAAGAGAAAAGTTAGTCAATAATGATAAATATGGAAAAAATAATAAATCAGGTCTTTTAAAGATGTTTTTAATGGTCTAATACTTTTTCAAAAAGCTTGTTTTCCCCAAATGTCATTTTACTTTAATAAAGTTGGAAACTCTAATATACAAAGATATTTTATTTATTATAAATAATTCTAAAGTGTATTTAATTAGGTGCATTGTTGTATAATATTAAACTTTTTATAAACAATTTAAGATTTTAAAATAAGTTATGCTAACATAAATTTCATTAAACTAATTACAAAACATGCTCAATATATGGGAATTAAATCACCAAAAAGAGCATATGAATGCACATACACATACATGCATTCACATACACAGAGTAAACATAATTATAATATACTTGATAGAAAAAAGGAAGATAATAATTATAAGGTATTATTATAATAAATTTGATTCTTCCTCTTAACTGATACAATGCCAATAGACATTTCAGCTTTTTTGGACATTTTAAAAATTATATGCCATATTTATATAGAATTTAATTTAATACAATATGACAAAATATATCATTTGATAGGAGTTGATGTAACAATGAGTAGAATGATATAAAGTTCCTGAGTTCAAGTCTGGTCTTAAAAAAAAAAACACTAGAACTGAGATCTTGAGTAAGTCATTTAATCCTCTTTGACTCAATTTTTCATCTGTAAAATGATTTTTAAAAAAAGTCAAACCTTTCACTCCAGTATATTGGCCAAAAAAAGACGCAAATGAGGCTATGAAAAATCAGATACAATCGAAATGAATGAAATATATGCATATAGATTTAAAAATTTTAATTATATTTTAAACACAATTTTATTCATTTTATCCCAATCTGTTATGTCACATAATTTATATGTAGAGAACTATCTAGAAGTAAGATCATTATTATCAATCTATTATTAATTATTATCTATAGCTTTCAAGCCAATTGGATTAATGAGTTTTTAAAAAAGTATTGATTTAAAGACAGAAGAGAAAGAATGTGATCATTGCCAGATAAGAAATGGTCCCTCTTCAGTTCATTCTTTGTATTTAAATAATATTTCCATTTATTACCTAAGGATCAACTAGAGATTATATTCATCCTATTCAGGAGTAATAGTAACTCTAGAACTGGGAAGGAATTAAAATCTTCTTTAAATGGGACCAGAACTACAACTCACAATGAAAGACCATAAGATTTTCTCCACAAAAGATGTCAAAGCTTTCTACAACTGACAAGATGCAAATATCTTAAAAGAATTTCAGAGGCTCAGAGAAGTTAAACAGTCTTATCCATAGCATTATGTGTGTATATATGTATGTGTATGTGTATTATATACATATAAATTTCCTAAGTGGGATCAGAAGTCAAGTTATTCTGTCTACGCAATGACTGCTTTATCAAGCTGAACACAGTTTTTTACAACAGAAAATATCCTTTGGAAACAAAAAGTCATTGACAATTGTATCTCTAAAGAGAGTTTCACTTCATCTTTGAATTCAAATCGTACATCATCATCCTTTACCCAAAAGTCCCACTCAAAATTATGCAAATAGTTTTTCATGAAAAAGATTTAATTTGGCATATGCTACTAGGGTTGGAATAGGGGAATAACATTGTTGGGGAAACAAGAAATTCTCATTCCCAGGGGACTGAGGTTTAAGATGCCAGCTTGCTCTATTAGAGTGTTAACATATCAACTGAGAATTGAGCTGTTGAAATAGCACAGCAGATAAGTATTTGGCTTCATTCTCCTAGGTTTTTAACTCAAATTTGGTTCAATGATGCTTATCAGTAAAACAAACTTTCATTGAGGCATTAGCTTTTTGCAATAGAGCAGACTTATCTTTTATGCGTGTTAGTTAGGAAACTTTGCCCCAAACAAAAGCAAAGCTAAATACTTTCCTCACTTCTTATGCTTTTCTAAATAAGGATGCTATCAAGAAACACTTTTTTCAAACTCTAAAGTTCCAAATCATTGTGATTCTTAGAACTGGCATCGCCTTTGGCAATTTTACTTTAGTAGGAAGTCGTCTGTTTTTGTATTCTGAGTGCAGGGACTCAGAGAATCTGGGTTCCTTTGGCAGCTCTACAACTTGAGACTGGTAGGTTGATGCAGTTGCTACAGTGTGGGGTATTGATTTAAGGAAGACGAGTTCAAATTTAAACCCAGACTCTTATGGACTTTGTGATGGTGAGCAAATTATTTAATCTAGCTCAACCTCAGTTTCCCTATCTGTAAAGTAGAAATAACAACAGCACCTACCTGAAAGCATATTGTAAGGATTAAAGGAGATAATCTATGTAAAGTGATTTGTAAACTTAAAGTGATATAATATGATGGTTGTTATTTTTACTAGTCCTTATTTTCTTTGTAAACTTGGTGAGATCAGTTATTATCTCTGAGCTTCAGTTCAGATGCTGGAATGGATGTGATACAAAACCTATTTCTGGATGGAAAGTGACTTCTGCCTCAAATAGCTGATGTATCCTAGTGTATGATGAGGATATTAAAAAACTGCCAAAGTGCCTGAGAGCTCTAAGGCAAAAACTTGTTTGCAGTCAATAGAAACAGAGAAGTCCTCATAGAGTGGGAGGATATTAATGTTAACCTTTAAAAGAGAGTTAGGAAATCAATAGATAACATGGTGTGTGAAGAGGAAGGCATATTAGACATAGAGACTACCTTAAACCAAAGCATATAAAGTACAGAAGTATACTTAAGATCAGAGAGATATCCAATTTCACTAGGGAATCAAATGTGTGGATAGAATTACACTAGGTAAGGCATGAAAAGTAGTTTGTACTGAGCTGCAAAGATCTTGAATGATAGACCTAGACTTTGAATTTCATTTGGTAGGCACTGAATATTTTTGAGCAAATAAATAATATAAACAGAGTCAGACATAAGCAATATTGTTCTGGAAATGGAATTAAAGGGTAAAGAAAATAGAAGTTGAGAACTCCGAAAGGAATTTATTAAAAATAGTTCAGGCACTGGCACTTTGGTAATAGAATGATAATAAGAAAACTGGAAAGAAGAGACAATATAGCATCAAAAATCAGTATCCCAAAGGGATCTTAAAGAGGAAAAAGGACCTTCATGTACAAAAATATTCATAGTAGCCATTTTCATAATGGCAAAATATTGGAAATTGAAGGGATGTCCATTAGTTCAGGAATGGCTAAACAAGTTGTGGTATATGAATGTAACAGAATACCATTGTGCTATAAGAAATTACAAGTAGGACAATTTTAGGAAAATCTGTAAAGATTATATGAAGTGATGAAAAGTAAAATGAGATGAACCAGGCAAACATTGTAAACAGTAATAGTACCATTGTGAGATGATCAACTATGAATGATATAACTCGTCTTTATAACACAATGATCCACTACAATTATAAAGGAGTCATGATGAAAAGAACTATCCACATCCATATAAAGAACTGATGAGTAGTGAATGCAGATTGAAGTATACTTTTTTCACTTTATTTTCTTCATTTTTTTCTTTTTGTTCTCTTTATTTTTTCATAACTGTGAATGTTTAACAAATAGAATATATAACAAGAATTTCCATATACATAGAAAAGGGGAATTGTACATGAGACTGCAGGTCCCTGTTCTGTACTGCTTGATTTTCTTAAGAATCAAAGAAATAATGTGAGGAGAAAGAAAGCCTAAGACTGAGCCCCTCTGTCAGAGTATGAATTTAAAAGTGAAAAATATGAAGAGGCAATGAAAACATGAGAAGGCTAAGATAAGTGGTGAGAAAAGGGCAATGTGATATTCCTGAAAGAAATCACAGAAATCTATGAATGACACTACATGTCTCCCTGAAACCAAAAAAAATCGTTTTTAAGATCAGCATTCTGTGAATGATTTTATATGACTGTGAGACATGTGGTACTATAGTGTCTGAGGAGCTCCAGTTCTGGATCATCCGAAAGACAATGGAGAAGTAAATATTTCATAAATGAAGTTTGGTACTTACAAATAAGGAATTATAAAAAAGTGAGGCAAAAGAGGTTATCAGATGCCTCAGAAAAAAAAAAGGGAAAAAAATCAAGCATTGTAACAAGAGTACAATCATTGATGTGCAAGCTACATGTTCCATGAAATCCATCCGAAGTCCACAGAATAAAAGGTCTAAAGTACATTGGATAGAAAATTTAGCAAATTCGTGAAAGGATATGAACAAAAATTGCGCAGAATGGGTAAAAATAGATATATTATAGTCTGAATTATTGGAGGGACTACTCTGGTCCATCAAAGGGCTGCATTTACATAATTGGAACACCTAAGAGGAGCAAAATGTATTAAGGCAAGTATATTGATACTGAAGAAGACAAACTGACATGTCTAAAAGTAGGTAAAAAAATCTTCAAAAGGAGCATGGAAAACTTCTGGCATCTTTGACTTTTGTTTCGGATAGAGTGTGGCTCCAATAAGCCAATGAGAGCCGCCCCTTTTACTGAGACTACCTTTATACATGCAACTTAGAGTCACACATGTCTCTAGGCTGTTATTACAGATCAGAAAGTCTTATGAATATTCATTGGCTGGGCAGGTGAAATATTAAAGGGGTTCTACTGGCTGAGTTCAAACAGCAGTCATTACTTGAGCTGAAATGAAGAAATAGCTTTGTTCTTCTTGTCTTTCTATATAAAATCGACAAATTTTATGTTGATGAATTAAAATTGATATTTCAAAATAAAATTATCCCTGTTTGTAACGTCATTGTTGTATACCTATATTAATAAAATTGAAAAAATATATAATAATGCATTTGACAGATTGACAGCTAATATTACCCAAATTTTCCATTGAAAGCACAAGGAACTCAACAACAAAACTATATGATGATCAATTCTGATGGACGTGGCCCTCTTCAATTGAACAATGAGATGAACTAAATCAGTTCCAATAGAGCAGTAATGAATTGAACCAGTTACACCCAGTGAAATAACTCTGGGAGATGACTATGAACCACTACATAGAATTCCCAGTCCCTCTATTTTTGTCTGCCTGCATTTTGGATTTCCTAATTGTACACTGTTTCAAAGTCCGATTCTTTTTTGTACAGCAAAATAACTGTATGGATATGTATACATATATTGTATTTAACTTATATTTTAATATGTTTTTGTCAATCTGCCATCTGGGGGAGGGGGTTGGGGGAAAGAGAGGAAAAGCTGGAACAAAAGGTTTTGCAATTATCAATGTTGAAAAATTACCCATGCATATATCTTGTAAATAAAAAGCTATAATAAAAAAAGAAAGCACAAGGAACTCTGGGTATTGTGTTGTATCCATGATTGTTTCTACAATGCACTATTATCAAATTATTTCTAAGTCATACCTTGCCCAAATTATTGATATGCAATTTCATTTTTGTGATATGTCTATAGATAGCTTTATTTTTTTCTGTAGAAAACCATCTGTTCATATTTTTGACTACAAATTGAGATATAAGCACAGTTCATTTTTCATAGTGTCTATATAAGATACTGGTTTTTGTTTTTGTTTTTGTTTTTTGTTTGTTTCTAACACACATTGCTTCATGAATCATGTTGGGACAGAAAAATCAGAGCAAAAGGGAAAACCATGGGCGAGATAACAAACAGAAAAAAAGAAGTTGGTCTTGAATGTATTTACAGAAATTCATTTTCTTCTTTTGAATGCAGATGACATTTTCTGTCCAAAGTCTACTGGGATTTCTTTGAATCACTAAACCAATGGAAGTAACCAATCCTTTCATATTTGATCATCACACATTTTTGCTGTTATTGTGTACAATGTATTCCTACTTCTACTTGTTTCACTCAGCATCAGTTTGTGTAAATATTTCCAGGACTTTCTAGAATCAGTCTGTTCATCATTTTTAAAGAACAAATCATGCTCCACTATTTTCATATACTATACCTTGTTCAGCTATTCCCCAATTGATGGGCATTTACTCATTTTACAATTTTTTGCTACCACAAAAAGAACTGCTACAAACCTTTTTACACATATGAGTCATTTCCCCTCCTTTATGATTTCCTTGCGATACAGACCCAATAATGACACTGCTGGGTTGAAGAATATGCTCAGTTTTATAGCCCTTTGGGCATAGTTCCAGATTGTTTTCTAGAATGGTGGGATCATTTCACAATCAACAATGCATTTTTATCCCAGTTTTCCCACATCCCCTCCAACATTTATCATTAAATTTTCCTGTCATCTTAGCCAAAATCTGAGAGGGATGAGGTGTTTCTTCAGAGTTGTTTTAACTTGCATTTCTATAATCAATAGTGATTTAGAGCATTTTTCCCTATAACTAAAAATGGCATTGATTTATTCTTTTGAAAATTTTTCACATCATTTCATCAGTTGGGGTTATGACTTGCATTCTTATAAATATGACATAGTTCTTTACATATTTTAGAAATAATACTTGTATCAGAAACATTGGTTGTAAAGATTTTTCCCAGATTTGTACTTTCCTTTAATCTTGTTCCTGTTGGTTTTGTTTGTGCAAAATCTTTTTAATTTAATGTAATCAAAGTTGTACATTTTGTCTTTTATAATGTTCTCTAGTTCTTCTTTGGTCATAAATTCCTCCCTTCTCCAAAAATCTTATTGGTAAATTATCCCTTGTTGTTCTAATTTCTTTATGGCTTCATCCTTTGTGCCCAAATCATGTGCCCATGTTGACCTTATTTTGGTATGGATTGTGAGATGTGGGACTTTGTTGAGTTTCTGACATTATTTTCCAGTTTCCTCAGCAATTTTTTTTGTCAAATAGTGAGTTCTTATTCCAGAAGTTGAAGTTTGGGGATTTATCAAACACTAGGTCTTTATTATCATGTCTTGTGTATCTAATCTATTCCACTGATCCACCACTCTATTTCTTACCCCATAGCAAATGATTTTGACAACTGCTGCTTTATAATATAGTTTTAGGTTTGGTACTGCTCATCTAGCCTCCTTTGTATTTTTTATTAATGCCCTTCATATTCTTGATTTTGTTCATCCAGATGAATTTTGTAATTATTTTTTTCTAGTTCTATATTTTTGTCAATTTGATTGGTATGGCACTGAAAAACTAGAACAATTTAGACAGAATAGTCATTTTTCTTATATTAGTTCGACCTACCCATGAGCAATTGATATTTTTCCAATTGTTTAGATCTGACTTTGTGTGAGAAGTGTTTTGTAAATATGTTCATATAGTTCTTCAGTTTGTCTTGGCAGGCAGATTCCCAACTATTTTATTATTATTATTTTTTTAATTTTCAGAGGAATTTCTCCTTCTAACTCTTGCTGATGGGCTTTGCCAATAATATATAGAAATGCTGATATTAATGTGGGTTTACTTTATATACTCCAACTTTGCTAAAGTTATGAGTTTTTGCCAAGAGGTTTTTGGATGATTTTCTAGCATTCTCTAAGTATATCATCATATCATTTGCAACGAGTGTTAGTTTTATTTCTTATTGACTATTTTAATTCCTTTAATTTCATTTTCTTTTCTTATTGCTAATGGCAACATTTCTAGCATAATGTTGAGTAATAGTGGTGATAACAGACATCCTTGTTTCACCCTTGATTTTATTGGGACTGTGTCCAGCTTCTTGGAGAAGAGTATTTTTTAAAAAATAAAAATTTAGATGTTTTATGTTCAAGGTATTGGAGGCAACCCATACAAAAATACAGAGATAAGAAAATCTAAGTTTAGACTAAGGAACAGGCAATAACCAAATATAGATGGAATTCCAGTTCTAAGGAATATAATGTGAGATAATACTGAAAGGAGAAATTAGAACTAAATCATACAGGTACTTAACTGTGATTAACAATGATGAAGATAATTAGCATATGACATGTTAACATTTCATCATTAATGTCATAGCTAGTATTAATATGACTTTTTAAGGTTTATAAGGCATTTTACATGCTTTTTTACTTGATCCTCATAACAATTCTATTTACAGATAAGAAAACTGAGGATGAGAAGGATTACATTACTTGTCTAGAATTGCACACTTACTACATTACCAGTCTTTATTATCCCAAGATCAGTATACTATCCACTAAACCAAGCTGCCTTCCAATATAAATATATAGGATCAAGAGGGTCCTTGAAAAGTTATTCAAATCATCTTCCCATTTTTACTTCCAGTAGAGTTGTAGAGAAAGGGGTTGGGTATTGGAAGGCTAGGATATGAATCTTATTTGTAATGTACCCACTGTGTACCCAAGCATAAGTCATGTAGGCCCACTTCACAGGATAACCATAAGTCCCTGACACACAGTAGGAGTTTAATAAATGTTGACTGACTGACTAATCCTAGACTTTTGTGAGATTCTTCAGGTACACGGGCAAACATTAGCAGTTATTATTATTGATAGGTTTAACGCAGCCCAGAGAAAAATCTAGAATGTATAGCACATTGAATACTGACCACTAAAAGTATTATAGAATAGTTACTAGTATTTAGAGCACAAAAATGGGGTGGGATTGGATGAAATAAACATAGAGCTTTGCTTAAAACAAAGTATTTTGTTAGGTGATTACAGTCTCCCAAAAGAAAGGAGCTGAGCTAATATGAGCTTTTATCACCCTCCTTCTCATCACATGCTGAAAAAAACCCATTTTAAGACATATCATGTACATCGCCCTCTAGGTGATGAAAATAAACGAAATTAAAATAGATCAGGGAGATCAGGGTATATCACAAAATCATCGATTAATAGTCACAGGAGCTAAACAGCTAATTCTACATTGTGCAGCATGGGTATTATGCCTTAGCCTGAAAGTGCTTCAGCCTTCATTAAAAACAATCTCTGTCTTACTAATGACATGAAATTTTCTTACTGAGCATGCCCTGCTCACAGAACTGGTACTAACCCACATCAACCATCTGCTATTCTTCAGTAATTCTAACTGATTTTTGCCCCAATGTGTTTGCATTGTTTGGGAAATGATCTCATCTCCATTCATTCCAACAATAAATAGCCCAGTGGGGGTAATGAAGCACTCAAGAAAACCATTGAGGGGAAGTGTTGCTAGCCCAGTTTGAGCTATCAAGTTGCTGCTGAGGGGTGATTTCAAAAACAATTACTTGTGGGCAAATATATTAATAATATTCAAATACGGCCAGAATTGAAAAGCAAATCTACACTATTAGAAATTTGGTGTTACAGCTGAAATCCCGGCCTTAATATGGTATGGCCTGCTGTGCTAAGATATTACAAATTCGTATTAGTTTACTCCACCGCATGCACTTGGTGATGATATCTGCAATTCCAAAGTCTAATAAATAAGTTCTTTATGGATGTTGATTTTGCTTCAGTTATTAATTTCTCTCTTTCTCTTTAATCCATGTTGATAACCAGAAGTTCACCTTTTTTGAGGGAAAAGTTTCCACTGATTTGTTTTGTATGTTTCCTTGGCTTCTTTTAAGTTCCAATTAAAGTCTTTCCTTGTACAAGAATTCTACCCCTACCCCCATTTCTCTTTAATTCTAGTGCTTCTCTCTGTTCTTCATCTTTAATTTATCTTGATTGCAAGTAAATATTTGATTTAACTTTGTCTTCTTTTTTTTAGATTATGAGCTCTTTGAGAATGGGAGCTTTTTTTCTTTTTTTAATTCCACAGCAAACACCTGACATGTTTTCATATATTAGAGAATAAATATTTGTTGATTGACTGTTTTATTTGTACCAGATATATAATTTCATTGGTTTAGGGTACTCTCAGTAAGGAAATTTTCTCTACAAATGCCAGTGGACACCTTCTCTGTTTTAAAGTTTCATTGGATAAAAAAGAAATGAAGTTTAATCTCCATGTATTTTTACCATCTAATAGGAAAGAGTCATCAATACAACAAGGAAATATACTGGAAAATAGCGCCTGTAAAATAATTCAGACTGTTACTAAACAATATGCTCTATGGATTCTAAGGATAGCACTTTTGGTCACTTTGGAGAAACAAATCAGGTGTGAAAATACAGTATGGGATAGGCATCTGTCCAAAATAAGACCTAGAAATTGAATGATATTTACACTTTTATATCTTTATATATCTCATCATCATTATTTTATTATCTTTATTTAGAAATTCATCTTTTATATTTATGTGCATATTTCTATATCATATATATGTATATATATATATTTATTTATTTATAGTAAGTAGGGACTGCACCTCTGATTTCATTAAAAGAATTCACAAGTTAGAAAATTCCTACTACCACTTTCTCTGAAAACTTAGAGAAAATAGCATGTTAGTTTTTGAGATATTAAATGAATAATAGAGGGCCCCACACATACAGAAAATATGTGGCTATATAGGCATGTATCATGTATGCATGTGTGTATATATATATATATATATATATATATATATATATATATATATATATATATACACATGTACACATATGTATATTGTGTATACCTGCGACAAAATATTCATTATGTTAATCTATATTCTCTTCTATATCTATACTTTTTAGCATATCATTTATATCTATATATATATGTATATATTGATGTAAAAATTGTGGGAAATGAGGAAATAAGAGTTTTTCTTTTTTCCTTTCAGTTATTAAAAAAATAACTGTCCTAGCTCTAAATACATCCATGTTATGCTAATTTATATTGAAGCCATGTCAATTTGTCAAGACAGATCTGAGCACTCATTGAAAATTAGTGAAGAGAGTGGAACTGGCCAGAGAGCCACGTAATATTCAAAAATTCAAATTCTGTCTCTGGTACTTACAGTGTGATTTTAGGAAAGTCATTTAAGCTCTATAGGTTTCCTGTTCTCCTCATTGGCAAAAGTGATAGAATTGGATTACATACCATCCAAAAAGTCCCTTCCCATTCTACTGGCTTAAAATTTTTTCTTTCCTCATTTAATCTTTTAAACTCCTTTGTACTCTTTAAAAAATCATGACTAAAGAAGGCTAGCTTGAATCACAGAAAGCCCAGATCCCTTTAAGAAAAACTGATTTATCTCCTATCATTAATTTTATTTAAAAAATATGACAAATTTGCTGACCCCCCAAAATACTTATGAATTTCACAAATACATATTTATATATAGGACATCCTTCATTATCATTATGCCCATTTAAGATTGTTAAAAGATATATGAAAGTTAAAGATTAAGGATGCTAAAATAACTACCAGATTTTGGCACAAAAAATTAGCTTTAATCCAATAAATTTCATATACCATATTTAGCTAGGAATTTGTAAACCTGATCAACACCAACCAATGTATTTTATTGTTTCATCCATCATAGACCCAAAGGACTCATTTTCTTTAAAAGGGGCCAATTTTTATCAGTTTCTCAGCAAAAACAAGGCAATCAGTCAGCTTAATTATAAGTTTCCTGTGGCTCTGATTCAGTAGCATGGGGTTTCACAGTAAAGAATCTTTCTTTTTCTCAAGTTTACTGTCCAGGAAGAGCAATCTTCTCTTGAACAGTAAAACTTTAAATCAAGGAAAGTATTGTGTGTTCTTTACTACTGAAAATGATTAATCATACATTAGTCAACCAAAATATGCATGAATAAAAGGTAAGGAGTAGAGTACATTGAAGGAATTCATGTACATCAATGCAATGACATACTACTGTGCTATTAGAATAGATGAAAGGGATGAGTTCAAAGAAATCTAAAAAAAATCTTTTAGAAGCTCATGCAGAATTGCTATTGAAAAACCAACTGAAGAAACAACTGAGGCAAAACAACAGAAAAGTGGCCCCATGGGGCATACTGTCCAGCTGAGACATCACATCAAGTGAGTTATTAGAACATCACAGTGTGATTCACCTCTATTTAGTAGAAACTACATTCATCTAGCATTTTTTATGGACAGTTTCTGAGATGAAAAGGGGATCCAGGTTGTTCCAGAGCTGTGAACTGTTCTGGTCACTTGTGTACATGCCTTATTTCCCCTGTAACATTAAACATTTCCTTATAAGTCATAGAAAAAATTGTCTGTATTTATGTACATATCTATTTATGGGTGGAATATTATGTAAATATTAAAAGTTTCTTTTGCATGTTCAATAAATGCTTTGGTTTAATTCTAAAGAAAAGGGAAGAAGGGAGAAGAAGAAGAAGGAAGAGGAGGAGAAGGAAGAGGAGGAAGAGGAAAAGGAAGGAAGGAGGGAAGGAAAGAAGGAAGGAAGGAAGAAAGAAGGAAGGTATGAAGGAACAAAGGAAGAAAAGAAGGAATTTAGGATTTCCTTCAATTATATTTTGAAAAAAGAAAAACATTGCTCTGAGGAGTATATAAATTTCAGCAATTTGCCAAACAGATCTATGATATAAACACGTTGTGATGATCAGAATCACTTTAAGACCTCAGAGTTGCCTTGAGTTGCTGAATATGTGGCATCTCATTATCTCATTGTGATATCTGTGATCTTGGCACCAATATTAATGGTTGACACATATTTGCAACTATTTTAATCCTAATTTTACAAAGGAGAGAAGTGCTAAAAGGAAAAAATAATCCACATAAACATATCCAACCAATCATCCCATTCTCTGGGAGGATAAAAGAGGGTGGCACTCTGGAGGAGGAAGAATCTACTCTAGGTCAGAGTCTGGCTGGGAGATTGAGTTGAGACAGCAGATCTCCTCCCAGAGAGCAATCGGCAGTTTCTGGAGACAATGGAACATTACATATTGGTGCCCAATATGGGGCAAGGACTTTTACTTATCCTGACAAGGACTTATTCAGAACCCTCAGATGGCATAAAGGGATTACCTGATCAGTCAGCCAAAAGGCAATCAGATTGCAAAAATGGATTACACTTGGGGAGAATACAAGCCTTTTAAACCAGCAGGGCTGTGTCCAGTGCAAACAACTCCAGTGTAATTGCTAGATGATGAGAAGAGATTTAGAAAATGGTAAATAGAAGGAAATTAGATAGGTTAACTACCTGGGAGAGAGGGTTTGATTGTATTTTAACAGACAGAAGGAAACAGATGAAGAAGGAATCAGATGAAGAAGGAAACAGATGGGTGGCAATAAGCATGTGGAGAGAGACAGAAAAAGAGAAAAACATCAAAACAAAGGAGAAAATCTAAGAAACATCTGACACTGAAAGAGCATGACTGATAAGAAGAGTGTTAAAAGCACTTAAAAACCAGCAGGAATCATTGGATTTCCTAATACAGGATGAGACTAATGGACGATGGATTTATGGACATTTGTAAATTCTCAATTTATGATTATTTGATCATGTTATTTGTTACATACTTCTAGCATGTATTATGTTACTATGTTACTATGTGTTTATGTAATCTATGTAATTATGTGTAATGCCTCCCATATTGATGGATTTATGTTTCAAGGTCATGACCACCCTATGTTCTAAATCAAAAGAAAGGGGGAGATGTTAGGTTCTTACTAAGTGCTAATGAGATAATGAGATATTAGGTTCTTACTAAGTCGGTACTTAACAATTCTCTGGTTTCACTCTTTAAAGGGTTGTTTTACCCCTTTGAATTTCTGGGGAGGAACTTAATGTTTAAAAGGAGCAAGTTCATTGGTAGAAGTAATTTTCCCACAAACCCTTGCATTATCCCACACCCATTCTCTGGGAGGATAAAAGAGGGTGGCACTCTGGAGGAGGAAGTATCTACTCTAGGTCAGAGTCTGGCCAGGAGATTGAGTTGAGACAGCAGATCTCCTTCCAGAGAGCAATTGGCAGTTTCTGGAGACAACAGAACTTTACATAATCCAAAGTCTCCTCTACCATCTAAATAACTATGATTAAAAAAACAAACAAGAAAACAAAAAAAACATTTTATAAAGACAAATGAGACAAAAATGTAGAAGGTATTATCCTCAAAATGACTAAACTGGGACTATGTTTTATTTGATTGCACACATATAACATATAAGATTATTTACTGTCTCAGGAAGGAGAAGAAGGGAGGGAAAGAGAGAATACTGGAATCAATATTTTATTTTATTTTTAATAATAGCGTCTTATATTCAACATATATGCAAAAATAGCTTTCAACATTCCCCCTTGCAAAATTTCCAATTTTTTTTCCTCCTTCCCCTTGCACTGTTTCCTAGACAACAAATAATCCAATATAGGATAAACATGTGCAATTATTATTATTATTATTATTATTATTATTATTATTATTATTATTATTGCTAAGGCAATTGAGATTAAGTGATTTGTTCAGGGTCCCACAACTAGAAAGTGCTAAGTGTCTGAAACCAGATTTGAACTCAGAGCTTTCTGACTTCAGTGCTGGTGCTCTATCCACTGAAACACCTAGCTTCTCCTTGCAATTTTTCTAAACATATTTCCACATTTATCATTCATCAAGCTGCACAAAAAAAGTGAGAAGGGAAAAAAAGCAAGCAAACACAAAGGTGAAAATACTATGTCATAATCCACATTCAGTTCCCACAGTTCTCTCTCTGCAGATGGCTCTCTATCACAAATCTATTGCAATTGACCTGAATCACATCATTTTTTAAAAGAGCCAATTCTATCATAGTTGATTATGTTGCTATGTACAATGTTCTCTTAGTTTTACTCACTTCACTCAGCATCAGTTCATGCAAATCTATCCCAGTCTTTCCAAAATCATCCCAATAATCATTTCTTATAGAACAATAATAGTCCATTAATTTCATATACCATAACTTATTCAATCATTCTCTAACTGATAGGTATCCACTTAACCTTCTAGTTCCTAGCCATTACAAAAAGATTTGCTACAGTTTTCCCTTTTTTATGATCTTTTTGGGATATAGACCCAGTAGAAACACTCCTGAATCAAAGGGTAGGCACAGTTTGATAATCCTTTGGACATAGTTCCATATTGCTCTTCAAAATGGTTGGATCAATTCACAACTTCACCAACAATATATTAGTGTCCACTTTTCCCATATCCCCTCCAACATTTATCTTTTACCTTTTCCTGTCTTAGGCAAACTCAAATGTATGTAGTGATAATTCTGATTTGTTTTAATTTACATTTTTCTGATCAATAGTGACTTAGAGCATTTTATATGACTAAAATGGGCTTTAATTTCTTCATCTAAAAATTGTCTGTTGATATCCCTGGAGCATTTATCAATTGGAGAAGTATTTGCATTCTTATAAATTTGAGTAAATTTTTGCTTTTTTCAGAATCCTTGGGCGTAATTTTTTTTAGTTTACTGCTTCCATTCCATTATTGGTTGCATTCATTTTCTTTCTAGAAAATATTTTGAATTTAATCTAACCAAAATTATCCATTTTATGTTTCATAATATTCTTTAGTTCTTCTTTGGCCACAAATTCCTTCCTTTGCCACAAATCCGAGATGTGGACTATTCCTTGTTTTCCTAATGGGCTTGAAGTATTTACTAAAAGCACATAATATATAAATAATATTTATGTAGTATTTCATGATTTATGTCTGAATCATGAACTCATTTCAACATTATCTTTGTATAGGGTGTTATGTGTTGGTCAGTGCCTGGTTTCTGTTATATTATTTTCCAATTTTCCCAGCAATTTCTAGTCAAATAATGAGTTCTTGTTCTTGAAATCAATATTTTATAAAAATATTTTAATATGTAATTGGAGAAAATAAAACATTATGAAAAATATATTTAAAGAAGGGATTATACTTAAAATAATTTATTTTAGACTAGAAATGGGATATAACAGAAATTTTAACCTCTCCTTTCATGGAAGAATTTTAAGAACAATGAAGATAAACATTAAAGGCAGCTTTGCAACTCCTTCAAGTTTATGATTCACAACTGTGCAGGCTCTCAGAGAATTCACCTGTCTCTTCACCTAGGCATGGTCCTTAGCAATTGCCCATTTTTTGTTTTATGAAACTGTGATTATTCTCCCCACACACAGCATGTCAATAAGTTTATGCATCAGCTGTTATCTAAGTTCACATGCTAAGGTACCTGAGTCCACATGCTAGGGAGTGCAAACAGCACTATGGCAGGTGTTGAAGCTTATGAGATGTCATGAGGCAAACGTTCAAACAGAGAAGAGGACTGTAGTCAGAACAGGCATTTTTCATAAGTCTCTCATCAGTCTCCTGGCTGGGCCGTTTGATGTGTTGGCTGATTTAATTACCCTGACTAAAAAAGTCTTTTGTTTCCCCAAGCCCAGTTGTCGGGGCTGAGATAGGGGCATGCTAGCGTTATTTATCTGCTGTGTTTTCTTCAGGAAGATGGACCAGTGACCCCAAAAATCTGATTATGCAGCTGATCCCTCAGCAGCTGCTGGTGAGACACAAGCAGCCTTTACTAATGCAGATGTTCCTTGTAAATTGGGAATGAGATAAATTGGAGACAGAGGGAAGAGGAGAGAGTTCAGACAATGCAACTGCCTCTCAGTCTCCTTGTATCATTATCAACCTCTCACATGAAGAGTTCCATTCTACTGGTCTGAGTTAGACCTCCAGCAGCCACTGGCAGTTGGCTCCAGTATCACAATACAGGGTAATAATGCACTTGCCAGATAGGCTATGGATTTTTTTTAAAGATTGATTTTTTAAAATTTCTTTTGAAAGATATACTAGGATTTCTGCTACCCTACTAACCTCAGGAATGATACTAAGATAATCCCCATTTTGTGGAAACAGATGTGAAACTTGTAATTCCACCTTCAAGATCACCAGAAGTACCCTTTTGAATTTCAATAACATCCAGGCTTTCCTAGCCCCCACCAGATCTGAGCTAACTTGGGCTTTCTCAGCTTCTACTCTAATGATCTGCTCAGGTTTCCCCAACCCCCACAACCCCGTTATAAAAAGAGGGAAACCTGGAGCCCATTCTTTGCAGAAGCCCAAACATAGCATTCTTATGTCAACCATGCCAAAGGTTCCTGTCCTCCTGGCGACCAGCTCTGGCCCTGGCATCCTTCTACCTTTACCCCCACTTCCAAACCCCTAGAATAAACCTTTTCTTTATCAATTTAGGTTTTCAGGCCTGTACATTCCTTTACAGGGGACTCTGTGCCATCACTAGACTGCATTTAACTATGTATCCTTGCTCTGGACCAAAAGGGGTTACCCCTTACCTAACTCTCATCAACTTCACTCATGTTTGAGTCTTTGTGGATCACTTAGTTATCTATTCTATGTTTATATAAGATAATCCCTCTGGAACTGCAAATAATAGGGAACAGTAAAGAATTCCAATGACAAGAATCATTGTTTCTCAAACATAGCCAATAAATGATATATATTCAGTACATTCTGGGCAAAAGAGGCAAAATATAGTGGGTCCAGTTTAGAGCTGAGAAGATCTAAGGCCAGATCTTGTCCCTGACACAAACCATGGCCAAGCCACTTGAGCTCATGATGTCTTAGACAATTACTTATAAAATTAAAGGCAACAGAGACTTCTAGATGAATATCAGTGAAGGGAGTTTCTACTACAGGATTTTCCCATACTGAGAAATCACTTTCTCTCCATCTCATAAAGCCTTTGTGGAAAAACTTATTTCTTGGTCTGGTAAGGATAAGAGAACTCCAGAAGAAACAATGCTCTACCTTTCATCAGCATAAACTATCCCATTGTAGAAAAGAAAATCTAGTGTATTCATGTCATGAATGCCCCTGTTCATTGTTAATCTCTCACATATAAATTAAATAAACTCTGAAAATGCATTCATATCACTGGCTAATTAGAAAGATTTACAAACACAATGGAAATTAATTCAATTAGAAGATCCCACTAAACCTCTTAAACTATTCATCTTTGGAAATGTGTGGACATGCCATTGCATTATCAATGCTAAAACAAAAGGTCCACTCTGCTTTCAATTGTTATTGCAGTTGGGGAAACACATCCCCCAGTAGAACTAAAGCATTCTGGCAAATGAGAAAAAATATTTGTAGTCTAGCATTTTTTTTCTTTGTAATATTCTCTCTTATTACATTTTCTCCAAGATTGCTATCCCCACACACACTTCTGGGTCACTAGTCCTTGATAGTCCATCCTTACCTTTCTAACATTCAATCTTCCACATGATTCTCTAACCAATATAAGTAATGTTACAGGCACCAGTCCATTCTTCCCTGGATGTATTGTCCCCAGAAAATGTAAAGTTCATTGAGGATGCTTATAGTTTGTCATTTTATTTCCAGTGTTTTGTATAGTATTTGGCACATAACAAGGAGACACATACATACTCTCTGCCTCTCTCTCTCTGCCTCTCTCTCTCTGTCTCTCTCTGTCTCTGTCTCTGTCTCTGTCTCTCTCTCTCTCTCTCTCTCTCTCTCTCTGTCTCTCTCTCTCTCTCTGTCTCTCTGTCTCTCTGTCTCTCTGTCTCTCTCTCTCTCTCTCTCTCTGTCTCTCTGTCTCTCTGTCTCTGTCTCTCTCTCTCCGTCTCTGTCTCTCTTTCTCTGTCTCTCTGTCTCTCTCTCTCTCTCTCTCTCTCTCTCTCTCTCTCTCTCTCTCTCTCTCTCTCTCTCTCTCTCTCTCTCTTTTACTATCTCTCTCTTTCTTTATCCCTTCATCTTTTAATTTTATGAAATAACCCTTTCATGTTAGTTGCCTTTACTTATCCAAATGATCCAAAAGAATCTGTCTCAATTATTAATAAATCCATGACATTTAGGTCAATGTGAGAGAAAATGCATAATTATTCCTTTTATTCTGACTTAAACACTTCACCTTCAAAAGAAAATGGTTCCATATTATTTATGAACATCTGAATAACATTTTGCTTCCAGTTTATAAACAATCCCATGTCTCTATGATATGGGTTAAAGATTCCTTTCTAATTCCCAGTCCCCATGAATCCTAATGGGAGATATCAGGGATTTCCTAGCCCCCCACTAGGGGCTAATGATCTGCTCAGGTTTCCCCAACCCCCACAAACAGCTTCCTCCTTATCTAAAAACCCATTTAATTCTATTCTAATTCTAACCTTGGCTGAAGCTCAAGCCAGAAGCCAACATGGGACTCCACCCACCCTCAAAATTACCAAAAGCCCCCATTATAAAAAGGGGAACCCTGGAGTCCACTCTTTGCAGGAGCTCCAAACATGGCATTCTTACTCTGGCCATGTTAAGGGTTCCTGTCCGCCCGGTGCCAGCCCTGGCCCTGGCATCTTTCTACCTTTATCCTTACTTCCAAAAAAACAAAACTAAAAAAAAACAAAAAAAAAACAAAAAAAAAAAACTCTTTTATTAATCTAGGTTTTCAGGTCTGTACATTCCTTTACAGGGGACTCTTGCGCCGCTACTTGACCTCATTTAACTCTGTATCCTTGCACCAAATCCAAAGGGGTTGCAGGAGAGCTCTATTTGACTCCCTATACCCAGAACCTGCCACTAGACCTCAATTAACCCTAATTTCATCCAGGTACCCCTTATCTAACTCTCATCATCTATGGATATACAAAACACAGAAATATGAATGTTTGTATATAGTTCTCCCCTACTAAATGAGCATATTACTACCCAGAACAAAGTTAAGAAAAAAACTTCAAAGAAATTCTCGATTCTGGTAGAATATAATTTAGTGGGGCAGAGAGGGGGAAGAATGGGGATGAGGAACTGGCACACCAATGTTCTAATTACTAAATATGGGCTAAGCTAATATCCAAATTAATTTTAAGGATGACCTTGTATTAGACAGCTTACTGTTCTGGGCCTAATTCTTTAATATAGATAACCTTATGTTCTTTAGAAAATGCTATGCTTTCCAGGACATTATTAGAACCCTTCAAGTAGTGTTAAGATTTCAAGAGAATTAAAATATAGATATTTTATTAGCACCCTCCCCTTTCAGGTCACTTTCACCTGTTCTACATATATTTTATATATTAGGTAATTTTACTTCTTGTCCTCATTTGAAGGTATTCTTCTTGAAGGCAGAGACTATTTTGATTGCTTTGCCTTTCTTTGTATTTCTAACACTTAACATAGTACTAGTACAGAATGACACATGCTATGAACTTTAGTTCTTTCATCTCATCTAGATTAATGCACTAGCCTTTACTAGGTCTCTTTACCTTGCCTCAAAAGTTTCCCTCCATAATTTAATTTCCACCCAGGTACTACCTTGATAGTCCTCAAGTACATTTCTAACCACATCTCTACTTAACTCATAAACTCTAGAGACTCCTGATGATTCATTTTATCTAGAATAAAATATATTTTTCTCTCATTTAAAGTCTTCCCAATATGGTCCTGATCTGCCCTTTTAAGTTTTTGTACATTTCTCTTCTTTGTACATTCTATAATCCAGCCAAACTGGTCTTAATAATCCTCATAAACATATGCTATCTCCAACCTCCATGTCTTTGCACAGGCTATTTCTCATATTTGAAATGTACTTCCTTAACACTCCTGCATCTTAAAATTTATAGCTTTCTTCAAATCCCTGCTAAAATGTCCATGATCACATGGCAATTTAGACAGTATCAAACCTAGCTTGAACCTGGGTCTTTTGATTCTATGTACAAAAAAAACAAAAAAAACAAAAAAACAAACAAAACTTTCCACTCCTACTAATTCAAATATATACCAGTTTAGAAATCTTTACTATTTGTTGACAGCCTTTGGAACCTCTGAACCTAAGATTTCTGATTCCATCATTCTGCCCACCTCTCTTTTCCTTTACGATAAGCATCATATTGCCAGGAAACATACATTCATCCAACTTCCATCACTTCACTGCTCCTAAAACTTGTTTCTTCATATTAAAATGAGGATAAATAAGAGCAATACTTACACTAGTTATTTTATTTTACCATGCTGTTATAAAAAGAGAGAAAAATAATTTAGGACCAATAAAACATTTCATAAATGTGATTTACTGGATGCATGGAGATGAGAGTTTCTTTTAATTACCTTAGATGTGACAAATAGTCAGGAGGAGGTAAATGACAAGCAAAGAGATAGTGGTAATATGTGCTTTCACTTTCTTACTACCTCCTATCCTTCTCTCCACCTCCATTATTCCACTTCATCACCCCTAAAAAGAACACAGTATTTCTATTTCAGTGGAGACAGACTGGCATTGAAATCTATAAAAGCTCACATCATGTATGTATTTTGGTGGTGGTGGTTGAGTACAAATATATGCATGTACACACACACATATACACACACATAAACACACATTAAAAGAAATACATCTCTGATCAGGCAACATAGATTTACCTGGAAGGAATAAGGAGATAAATGCAGGTGAATTAAACTCTAATTCAATTAATTGTTTAATTAGAAACTGAGTTTCATGAACACAAGTACTGTTTCACTCACTGTATTTGTACACCCAGAACTTAGCACAATTCTTAGCGAAAAGGAATAAATGGACAAAAAATCATTTATGAAGCACATTGTGCATGATTTTTTGTCCATTTATTCCTTTTCTGACTCATTGATTTATCCATCATTCATTCACAATATTCCTTAATTGTTATTAGGCTTAATCAGTTCTAATAGGCTTTTATTCAAGCAAGCTAATTTAAATGAGTCAAAAAGGCCCAACAAAGATAATTTGGGAAGGAAATATTTGAAAACAAATTAATGGCATCACTAGGAATAGGTAAAAATAAATCTTGTTTTCTTTTCTTTTTTCTTTTTTTTGTATAATTACAAAGTTAATGAAAATACCCAGGTCTATAGAATTAATTGAAATAAAAGGCTTCATGTTTTCAATTACTTATTGTCTTTCTTAAGTGACAATACAATAAGTAATTCTTAACTAGAAGTCATTGGCTAATGATATACATCCAATTTAATTGCTTTAACTCAGGAGGAGGAGAAGTTCATCTTGGTTAATTCAGAAGCAAGGAAGAAGCATTTTCTTAACTAGTATTTGATTCCAAGTTCAATACTTTTTTTTCTGTTGTAAGACTCTGCCTCCTGTTAAAAGACCCAAAGAGACCTGACACTGCACTCAAAGGACCTTGTCTTGCAACTGCCTCTTAATCTTATTCCCTGGATGATTAGGAAATCCTTTTGTCTCCTTAAGTCTCAGTTTCCTCATATGTGGTATGAAAGGGCTGGGTTCACTTGACTTTAAATCATTTGAACAAAATGCAAGATATTTCTTTAAAAATAAAAGTTTTAACTTCTTTCTGAAAATACATTTAGTATAGAAATATTATATCATCAAGTCAGCCTAACTAAAAGTCACTCCCACAGTCTACTTGATTAGTAAATTAACATTTTTTGTGAATGATGTTAATGGCATCATTTAGCTTAAAATGGAAATGATGAGGTGATTTGCGTTATGGAAACAAGAAAACTTTTGGCTTTGGGTTGGAGATAGCAACACATGAATACAAAACAATGTTTCTCTGTTAAACACATGTCCTCTAGACAAGGAATATCACATTTTTGCCTACATATGATCTCCAAGCCTTGGCACAATTTGTCTACTTCCTTATATTTCTCCTCAATTATATGATATGTGTAATTTATATGCAAGACTAAGATATAAGATCTGTGAAATGAAATTCATAGCCATTTGGATGGGATCAGTCTACTCATTTACACTACAAAAGCAAAATAGGAAAAAAACCAACATTGTTTTATACTATAGGGTGCTGTTGAATGGAAAGTCTATTGAATTAGTCCATTAGAACTGAACTTGAGATTGAAAATTAGGAAATCAAGTTGAGTGACTGCTGAGAAATTGAGCTTCACTTTCAATTCTTGCAAATAGCTCCCTCACAGAAAACATTCAAGGCAATGCAGGAAAAGAAGACAGAAAGAGAAAGAGGTAACAAGATAGAAAAGACAAAGAGAAAATCAGGATCAGAAAAGAAGGGGAAAAGGTAGGGGAAAAAAGAGAAAGAAAATGAAAGAAGAAAGGACTGAGGAAGAAAAAGAAAGGGATAAAGAGAGACAGAAACAGACAGAAGCAGAGATTTGAAGATGTTGATACCAAACTCAATATGAATCATCAAGGACAATTGACAGCTTAAACAAAAACAAAACAAAATAAAGCAATGTTAGGCTGTATTACAAGATACATAATGTCCAGAACTAGAAAATCTTCAGTTCATAAAGTAGGTAATTAATAAATGCCTATTGAATTGAAATAATAAGCCCCTATACTCTTCCTTATTTCAATTATATCTAAAGAATTGACTATTGAAGACAATGCACTTATAGAAATATATCAGTAAGTTGGAGAAAATAAAAAAAAGAGTAACCAAGATGTGATCTTGAGATCATTTCCAATAAGATTCATTTTAGCTTCAAAGAGAGAAGACTCTCTGGAAAGGGATAGATACAAGGATTTCTTCCTTATTGTAGAAGATGAAAAACATTTGTGTGTTGGATCAGATAGACTGGTAAGTCCTTTCCATTTCCAAAATTTTGTAATTCTAGATCTATAAAATTATTTCCCATAAGGGGCATTTATAAGAGTGACAATCATTTGTATAAAAATGTTCTTTTACATTTCATTAAAAATAAAGTTTCAATATTTTAAAATCACCTTGCCTATTGTAAATTGTATTGACTTTAGGTATATATTTAAATTCACAACTATTTAACAAACATTACATTGAAAGATCTGTGAGTTCAGCTTTATATGTGTGTGTGTATTTGTTTAAATTATTTTCTATGAACTCACTGATTTAAAAATTGGCTCTAACATCATGAGAGTTTCACTGTTCATCTGTCTTCATTCCACTTTCTGGGGTAAGGGCCAAAATATACAAGTATCTAGAAGACACCATCAGAACACTTGCAATTCCTAGCATGTTGACTCCTGGAGGTGATAAACTAAATAAATTTTATTCAGTGAATTTGAACAACACACCAACCTGTTTGAAATTTAGCTAAGCTTCTAACAAATATATTTCTCAACTTTGTGCTATACTGGAGTCAGTCAACAAGCATTTATTAAACACTTAATATATGCCAGATAGGGGAAAAATGATATTCCAGCAAAATATACAGATTGGTCTCTATTGGCTAATAAAACTCTTCTCCATTTAGAGTCCACATACTCTGGAATTAAGCTTTTCCAATTCTGGCTCAGACTGGTTATAACTAAGATGTACCTAGTTTTTCTATGCATATTGCTTTAAAGGCACTTAAAGGGCTAAGGCAGCAGTTAATGATCTAAAGACAACTTAGTGATCTCTGTTCAGGATAAATTTCGTTACTAAGCAACAGGCACTTTAGCAGTTGTTCCTGGGAATATGTCATACAGGGCCCTATATAGGTCCAGGATTATTGACATAAGAACCCTGAAGTTTGATACAAACACAAATAAATAAGTAAATTCAAGTTAGTACTTGTTAGGTTGACTTGAGTCTCCCAAGGTATAGAAGTAGATGAACAATTATGGGATAGCAAACTCCATATCCATGGGTATAATCATTATAAATTTAGAAATTAAGATATCAATAAAAGAGTATGTGAGCTAATTAAGATTCATAATGCTTGAATAATCAAGAAAAAATAAACTCATATTCCACTTAAGAAGGAAAGGAAGTATTACTGAATTTAAGAAAGACAAAAATTATCAATATTTTTCATTTTGAAAAGTTTCAATACTTACAGGAATAACCTTAAATACTGTGAGATAGTTCATTCCCTGACAATTCAGTTCAATTTAATAAATATTTATTATGTAGTGACTATGCATACACAGCACTATGTCAAGTAACTGTAGTTTATTCATGTAGAAGCTTCTCTGCTTGAAGAAATTCACATGAGCAAAAAAAAATTGTCCTTTATTTTTTGTTTTTTGCTATTTTCTTTCTTTAAGATTCTCCCAAAAATGTTTTTAGAAAAGTTTCTCTGACACATTTTGAGGTGAATAATTTTCACTTGAATTCCCATTACTTTAGAATTTGATGAGCAAATATGCTTCTACATGAATGTTTTTGTCTGTATTAAATGATAACGCATTTGTTCTTTTCTAAATTTGATAATTCTAGATGTTATAATACAGTGCAAATGGCATAACTGACAATTAGAAAATTAGAAAAATGTAGTCTGTATTGAAAAATTGTCTGATGATTTAAAAATGCATCTACTGAACTGAGTCATAAATAATCAATCCACTTAGGAAGAAGCTTTGGCTTATCAAAAAACATTTCACAGCAAAGAAAAGCCAGCCTGCTCTGATATGTTTCTCTAACTCTAGATACTAGTCCTTGTCCAATATATACTGAATTGAACTTCTTTTCAGCATATCAGTGTAAAAATTCAACATATTGTCCACCCAAATCAATCTCTAGACCAGGTTTTTTTTTTCTTCTGGTATCAAAAAATTTCTAACAAGTCATATTGGGACTTTTGGGGCTGGAGCCAAGATGGCAGAATGAAGTCAGGAAGCTGCTGCAGCTCTCTCAGTTTCCCTCAAAAACCATATTAAACTAAGTCTCTGAATGAAATCACTCTCCAGTTCAAGATAGATGGGGAAAATCTCAAGAAAGGTCAGTCTCACTGGGGTGAACACTAGGGTGTTCATTCCTGCTCAGATAGACTCTGGAAAAGCCAATGATCAGGTCTTAATGACATCAGATCAGCAACTAAGACCCTCAGTCCTGTGTCAGTAGAGCAGCAAATCAGTGGGGCAAGTTCCAGTCTCAGATCAGAAGGCAAAATCTGGGAAACCAGGCTATTTCCTGAACAGAGCAGGCAAAGCTACCCCTGCAAACACAAGGAGCCCCTGTGCTCAAAGCCAAGGCTCAGAGCTGCACAGGAAGCTTGTCACAACACTACCTTTACCCCAGTAGCAGAGTTCTACCTTAAAAGCAAAATAAAAAAAAAAAAATAAAAAAAGGAAATACCAAAAGAAAAGGAACAAATCACCAAGAAACAGAAAAGAACTTGATCACAGAAAGCTACTATGGTGAACAGGGCTGACCAAAACAAACTCAGATGAGGACAGAAAAAAAATCTCAAAGAGTGAGATAAATTGGCCTCAAGCCCAAAGCGGCTTCTTGGAAATGCTTATAAAAGATTTCAAAAGTCAAACAAGAGAGGTAGAAGAAAAAAATAAAAAGAAGTAAGGGGGATGAGCATTTCCTGAAGCTTGATCTCATTAGTTTTGGCTCTAAGAGGGAATAACTTAATCATTCAGTTGGGTACAGAAATTTATCTAACTCAATAAAGAAGTAGGAGGAGGAAGAGGAAAAGAAAAGGAAGAGAAAGGATAAAAGGAAGGGCAGAAATACTAAGGGAAAAGGTAAGAGAAGAGGGAAAGGATTGATAGAATATAATATAGTGGATGGACTGGATTTAAAAAAAATTAAGAGAAGGGGAGGAGCAATAGAAGAGAAGATAATGGGTGGAGTGGGTAAAAGAAAACTAGTAGAAGAATGGGGAGCAGTGATAGGAAATAAGGCAGTAGGTGAGGTAGGTTAAAAAAACTCAAGAATGAGGACAGGATGAAAAAATAGAAAAAAATATTTACAGGGAAGAAAATAAGATGGAGTGAAAAACAGAGCTGGCAGTGAATGTGAATGGGGTAAACTCTCCCATAAAATGGAGATTATTAACAAAGTAGATTAAAAAGAGAATCTTAACAATATTTTACAAGAAATACATTTGACACAGAAAGATCCATACAAAGTAAAGGTAAAAATAAGCCTGGAACAGAATCTATTATTCTTCAGCTGAAATAAAACAACCAACCAACAAAAAAACAAAAACAAACAAAAAAAAAAAACAACCCAGGGATAGCAATTGTGATCTCAGATAAAATAAAAGTAAAAATGGATCATATTAAAAGAAATAAGGAAGGAAAGTACATCTTGATAAAGGGTATTATAAATAATGAAGTGGTAGTGATACTAAAATTGTATGCACCAAGTAGAAGAACAGTCAAAATCCTAAAGAAGTTTTTAAGTCAGTTACAGGAAGAAGTAGACAGCAAAGCTAAACTACTAAGGGATTTCAACCTTGCCTTCTCAGAATCATGAAAATCTAACCATAAAATCAACAAGAAACTAAAGAGGTTAATAGGATCCTGGAAAAATATGGATATGATAGATGCTGGAGAAATCTGAATAGGGACAGAATGAAATATACCTTTTTTTCTCCATAGTACATCTCACCTACACAAAAACTGGCCATGTAACAAGGCATAAAAACCTCACAATCTAATGTAGAAAGGCAGAAATAGCAAATGTTTCCTTTTCAGATCACAATGCAATGATAAACATATTCAGTAAAGGGTCATGGAAAAATAGACTAAAAACCAAGTAAATAATCTAATTCTAAAGAATGAGTGGGTCAAACAACAAATCACAGAAACAATCCATAATTTCAATCCATAATTTCATCCAAGAGAATAACAATGAGACAACATACCAAAACCTATGGGATTCAGCCAAAGCAAGTTCTACATGAATAAAATAGAGAAAGACAAGATCAATGAATTGTGCATGCAACTAAAAAAAGCCAGAACAAACAAATTAAAAACCTCAAATTAAATACAAAATTTCTGAAACTCAAAACAGATATTAATAAAATTGAAACTAAAAAAATTGGACTAATTAATAAAACCAAGAGTTGGTTTTATGGAAAAAAAATAGATAAAGCTTTGGTTAATTTGATCAGAAAAAGGAAAGAGAAGAACAAATCACCAAAATAAAAAATGAAAAGTGTGAAATTATCACTAATGAAGAAGAAATTAAAACAATAATTAGGAACTATTTTGCCCAACAATATGGCAGGAAGTCTGATAATCTATCAAACATTTAAAGAACAATTAATTCCAACACTATGTAAAATATTTGGAAAAATAGGTAAAGAAAGAGTACTGCCAAATCCTTTCTATGACACAAATATATTAGTGAAAGCTGAACTAGGAAGAGCCAAAACAGCAAAAGAAGATTATAGACCAATCTCCCTAATACATATTGATACAAAAATTTTAAATAATTTATTATAGAAACTTAAAAACAGGTTAACTCACTATGGCCAAAAGGGATTTATTCCAGGAATGCAGGGCTGGTTCAATATCAAGAAATCTATTACCAATAATCAACCATAAAAAGAAGAAAACTAACAGAAATCATATGATAATCTCGATGCAAAAAAAAAAAAAAAAAAAAAAAAAACTTTTCATGAAATACAGCAACCATTCCTATTAAAAACACTAAAGAACAAAAGGTTAAAGTATGCTTTCCTTAAAATTATAATTAGAATATATCTAAAACCAACAATAAACATTATTTGTAATGGAGAAAAGCTAGAAGCATTCCCACTAAGATCAGGGGTGAAACATGAATGGCCATTATTACCATTATTATTTATTATTTTTCTAGAAATGTTGGCTTTGGCAATAAGAAATGAAAAATAAATTGAAGAAATTGAAATAGGCAACAAGAAAATAAAATTATCATTATTTGCTGATAACATGATAAGTTATTTAGAGATTCCTAGAAAATTATATAAAAATCTCCTTTAAAAATTCACAGCTTTAGTAAAGTTATAGGACATAAATTAAACCCACACAAATCTTCAGCATCTCTACATGTTACTGACAAAGCCTATCAGCAAGAGATAGAAAGAGAGGGGGGCAGCTAGGTGGTGCAGTGGATACAGTGTCAGCCTTGAAGTCAGAAGGACCCAAGTTCAAATGTGGTCTCAGACACTTAACACTCCCTAGCTGTGTGACCCTGAGCAAGTCACTTAACCCCAGCCTAAAAAAACAAAAAAACAAACAAACAAAAGAGATAGAAAGAGAAATTCCATTTAAAATTACTGTAGATAAAATAAAATATTTGGGGGACTACCTGCCAAGACAAACTCAATATATGAGCATGATTATAAAACATTTCACAAAAATAAAATCAAATCTTTAACAACTGGAAAAAATATCATTTGTTCATGGCTAGGCCGAACTGATATGATAAAAATGGCAATTTTGTCTAAATTGCTCTACTAATAAAATAAAAATGGCAATTCTACTCTAAATTGCCATACCTATAACATTGCCAAAAATTATTTTATAGAATTACAAAAAAAATGATAATAAAATTCATCTGGAAGAACAAAAGGTCAAGACAATCAAAGGAATTAGTGAAAAAAATACAAAGGATAGTGACCTAGCAATACAAACCTAAAACTAAAACTAAGCAGCAGTCATCAAAACCATTTGCTATTGGCTAAGAAAGAGTGTTGGATAAGGGGAATAGAATAGATATGTAAGACATTATAATCAAGCCCATAGTAATCTAATATTTGATAAACCCCCAAACTCTAGCTTCTCAAATAAGAACTCACTATTTGACAAAAATTGTTTGGAATACTGGGAAATAATATGTCAGAAACTCAGCATAACTCTGTATCTCACAGCTCATATCAAAATAAGGTGAAAGTAGGTACGTTGTTTGGGCATAAAGGATGATGCTATTCAAAAAAAAAAAAAATTAGGAGAACAATTGACCAAAAAGAAGAAGTAGAGAATAGCATGAAAGATAAAATGGACAGTATTGATTACATTAAATTAAATATTTTTGCAAAAACAAAACCACCAGAAATAATATTAGAAGGAAAATACAAATCTGGGGTAAATCTTTACAGACAGTATTTTTGATAAAGATCTCATTTCTAAAATATATTAAATATCTATGTTAAATTTATTAGAATGCATGTTACTCTCCAATTGATAAGTATTCAAAGTTTATGAACAGACGATTTTCAGATGATTAAATTAAAGCTATCAATAGTTACATGAAAAAAAATTCTAAATCAGTATTGGTTAGAATGCAAATTAAAAGAACTCTGAGGTACCACCTCACATCTCTCAGATTGGTTCAGATGACAGAAAAAAAATAATGATAAATGTTGGAGGGGATGTGGGAAAACTGGGACAAAAATGCATTGTTGGTTGTGAAATGATCCCACCATTCTGTAAAGCAATCTGGAACTATGCCCAAAGGGCTATAAAACTGTGCATACCCATTGTATACCAAGAACGGAAAAGGATACAAGAAGGGAAAAGGACCCACATGTGTAAAAATGTTTGGGCAGCTCTTTTGGTGGTAGCAAAGAATTCAAAAATGAGTATATGCCCATCAATTGGAGAATGGCTGAACAAGTTGTGCTATATGAAGGTAATTGAATATTATTGTTTTATTAAAAAAAAAGATGAAAAACCTGATTTTAGAAAGACCTTGAAAGATTTACATGAACTGATGATGAGCAATACAAGCAGAACCAGGATTACACTGTACACAATAACAGCAAGAATGGACAATGATCAATTATTAAAAACGTGATCCTTCTCAGTGGTTCAGTGATCCAAAGCAATCCCATTAGATTTTGGATGAAAAAATGACATCTGTATCCAGAAAAATAATTAAGGAGACTGATATATATATATATATATATATATATATATATATATATATATATATATATATACTAGTTCACTTCTTTTTTTCTCTCTTTTTAAAAAATTTCTCTCATGTTTGTTCCCTTTTTCTCTGAATTTTCTCTCCCATCATGATTCATAAAGCAATGTATATTAAAAATAAATAAATTTACTATAGAAAAAAATCATATTGTTTCCTTTAATATCCATTATGTTTCATTTTATACATTTAAAAATATAATTCTGAGGAGTCCTTGCACTTTACCACCAGCACCACTACAACCACCACCACAACAAAAGACTAAAAATCCTTACCTAGGATGAGTGTATTTTCTTCACTTGATTTTTCCTTAATGGACAGTTAAGCTGAACTCTTTTTTTTTCCTTTGAGTAACAGAGTATTTGTCTAAGTTAATTAAAATTCTCTCCACAAAGTAATTTTGGGTTATTTAAGACTCTCTGGATATTCTGGGGCCTGGAATCATAAACATGTTATCCCTAAACAACTATCTGATGGACTTTGCTATCTAGAGGAAATTATTTTTTGGACTAAACATTGGGCAATCTCTTTACTAGTAGTGAACATCTTTCATTTGCATTATCTCTGTTTTATGTTTATCTTGCTATAGAAAACTGGAGAAAATATTGAAGAGAGAATCATAGGTCCATAGATTTAGAGTGAAGAGAAACCTCAAAGGTCATGTAATAGAAAACTTCCATTTTAGAGGTCAAGAATCTGAGGTTCACAAAGTAAATGCTATGAGATGAAATTGGGTCTGACTCCTTTTATTCTAAATTCAACACTCTTCCTGGTGAATCTTACTTCTTTTAAGTATTGTATTATGATATATTTCAAGAAAGTTTTTTCCCCTAAACAATAAGTCTATCATTAGGACAAAATAATTCCCATGATACTATATAACTCTGAATCATAAAACACTACAGGCTTTGAAATACAATAAGAAACATGTTCTCTGTGAATAGGAACATCTGGGACCACTTTGTTTCAGTAGGGACCTGAACTTGGACTTTGAACATATGTGTTTGTTAGTGTCCCTCAAGATGCTTGTGCATAGGCTATACAATTATATCAAATACAAAAGCATAAGTATTTCATTGAAATAAAATAAAGTTAACAGTTTAGAAGAATCAAAGTAAATCATTATTCAAATAGTAAAGGAGAAGTGCATAGCACACAAGTAGGCTGAAATCCATTACCCTTAACAAATTTCACATGATTTCAAATCAAATTTCATTTTCATTTCAAATTCATTTCAAATGATAAACAATCAACCCAAAGCATTTATTAAAATTTCACTATATACAAGGCACTATATTAAGTCCAAAGGATACAAAGAAAAAAACAGACAAAACCATTGTAAGCCTGAGGAGAGAAATTTATGTTCATGGGCTTATCTAAGATGGAATATGTAGAAGGCTAGAACTGAGCAGATTGCAAGATGCATGTGAGGCTAATCACCAATTGGACAATTCTTTATTGCCACATGTTTAGAGGATGACCCTACTTAACTATTCTGTGATGGCTCCATTGGTGGATGTGGACAAAGAAGAGGAAGTGAGATCAGTGGGTGGAGTAGGAGGAGGAGATTGATTCATTCTCCTGGTGGTGGAGAGAGAGGAAGGAGTATGGGGATTGCTAATCTAATCCCCTGACAATGACCGCAAAAGACCAAGAATAAAGACTTTTGCTTATCCTGACTCCTGCTGATTCTAAGAGATCCAGGGTCACAACAGGAATATACCATGAACTCCAAGCCTGAGGAGAAACAGAGGATATTACTCATTTAACATCTCACAGATCCTATAAGTTAAATTCTTATTATAAGATAAAACATTAGACTTCTATATCCAGTTTGGTGATATATTTAATAATTTCTCCATGATTAGCCTACTGTAACAATTTAATTTTTTTCCATATTTAAAAATGTTATCTAAAAAATTCAAGTTAAAAGGTATTATTTTACTCTCAGCTAATATACTCTATTCATCCTATATAAATATAAATCCTAGAAATAATGAAATAGGGGCAGCTAGATGGCCCAGTGGATAGAACACTTAGTCCTGGAGTCGAGGACCTGAGTTCAAATGCAGCCACAGACGTTAATCACTTCCTATCTGTGTGACCCTGGGCAAGTCTCCAAATCTCCAATACCTCACAAAGAAACCAAAATAAATTAATGAATTAATAAAATAGATTTTCTTAATGCAGAATTCTGTAATCAGAATATACATATATATGTATATATACACACACATATATATATGTACACACACATATATAGATATATATGTATATATATATATATATGTTCATATATATCGATATATATGTATATATACATATATACATATATATCTATATATATACATTTGCCATTTCTTGGCAAGGATACTAGAGTGGTTTGCCATTTCCTTCTCCAGGTCATTTTACAAATGAGGAAATCAAGGCAAATGGGGTAAAGTGATTTGTTAGTTGTTGAAACTGGACTTGAACTCACGAAAATGAGTCTTCCTTATTCTAGATTCACTAATCTATCCACAGTAGTAATTAAACTGTCCTGTTTATGCCATTACCACTTCAGAAAAGGACCTAAAAACTCACACTATTATAGCATTTAATGTTTTAAAGGTGTTTTCCTTGCAACATCCTATTGAAGTATTACAAGTCTTATTATCTTCATTTTCTAGGGAGGGAAACTAAGATTCAAAAAACTCAAGTATGTTGTTGAAGGCTATGAAAATTTTTGCCAGGAAATGACAGAAGTAGAATTCAAAAGCAATACTTTTCTGAGTCTATGCCCAAAATTCCCATGGTTTTCCCAAATGATGTTACCAAAAAAGAGGTAGAATATTTATCTGGACCAATCATTTGGTACTAAATTGGCACTTATTTTTATTACTTTTATGAGATGCAACATGGTCTTGAAGAACAATGAAGTTATAAGAGCAGGTTCAAATTCCTAGTTGATTTACTACCTGAGTGGCCACTGATAAATCATTTAATCTACCTGGACTCATTTTCTCATCTATAAAAGGAAAGGGTTTAGATTAGATAATCTTGGAGATTTCTTTTGAATCCAGATCTCTGATTTTAAGAACAATGGAATCAAGGACACTGGCTTTACCTGTGTATTTTTGGGTAAGTCATATAAGCTCCCTGAGCCTCATTCCCTCGTCTAAAAATGAGGATATAGCAAATCTTCTTCAAAGATTTACTATGAAACCCAAATGCAAAAAACTATATAGAGAAATTTTTAACTTGAAAATTTACAATAATGGTAGTTTTAAATATTAATTACATTGTGTATGCCTATAAAAACTACAAAAGGATATTTAAACACCACCACAGCCCCAATAAAAACATTTCTTCTGTGAATTGCCCTAAATGTTGAAAACCATGTTTCACATTCCCTTATATCTTCAGAACATAGTTTAATGTCTTACATTAGAGGCATTAAAACATCTGTTGACCAGTGCTATCCAGACCAAATTAAAATATATTAACAAAAAAAGTTTTTTTTTTAATCTTTTCCATTCTGAAACTAAGTCAATATGTGGTCTACGAGATCCTTATGGTGTTCTCATAGATTAGCGTTCTCCATTTTCATTTGTTTGATACCACTGGCCTATACATATTAATGCTCAGATATATGGAAGGAAAGGATGGTGCAAAGGCTAATTTGAATTCACTGGATTCTATCTCATTTTCAAAGGGGAATTTGATAATCTCCAGAAATTTAGTATGCACTCATGATGAGATTCATTTCCTAAGTGAGAAGGAGCAGAGAATGATCAATGACAAAGAAAATCTTATTAAAGATGAAAAGGTACAGTAGCTTTGATTGAGCTAGAATTTCAGTAAAGGACTGATAATGGTCCCTATGTCCTTTGGCTTATTTTAGCTTTTAGTTAAATTTGAGGATAGCATCTCATTTACCAAGTCGGATGCAGAAGGATGGACTCTTAGGCCCAAAGTTCATAAAGGTCCTTTATATGAAAATGAAAATAGTTATTCTTATATACATTTTTTTTTCCAAATGGGGTTCAGGGAAAAAAGCAAAAAGGAAGAAGATAGCGATTTTGTTAAATGTGCTCAATGTAAACTAAAAAGTCTGTTCAACTTAAGAAAATAACAGAATTTTTAAAATCTTAACTAGGTTATAACAAATGATGAGCCTGCAAAACTTGTAATAGCTAGATCAATGGGTTTGGAAAACTGCAACTATGAAATCCACATATATGAAAGACTTGGAAGATCAATGGACCTGAATTCCAACTTCATCTCCATAACTTAATACTTGTGTGATTTTAGGGAAACCATTTAACCTTCAAGGAGCTCATATCTAGTATATGTGAAAGGATGGCAGAGGATTGAAGCACATAACATCTAAGATTTCTTCTAGATTTAGACCTATAGTCTTATTAGATGGTTTCAAATTATGGCTCTGCTTCTCCCTATTTGTTCCAATTTGAATAAGTTACTTCAGTTCCCTGAGTCTCAGTTTCTTCATTTATAAACTGAGAGGATGGGGTAGAATTATAGAATCTTTAATATATCTTCCAACTCTCGACCTTCTATCTTTAAACTGCTCAGTAAGCTTCCCAAGAGGTGGAGCATATATAATTTCAATCATCTGTCTCTAGATTAATTTTCAAGATTTTAACTCAGTGAGTCCCCTTTGTTTTTTATTGGAATTTAATATTTTCTTTTTCTCTCAGTAGAATTTTCTTTGCCTTTTAAAAAAATATATATCAACCTTTTTTTTTCAGGTTTTATCTGTTATTAACTCAGATCATCATGAAATAAGTCAATAATATTTCCATATCATTCTTTTCTTCCCAAGTTGTTTAAATCATATTTCTAGAGAGACTTAAATAAAAGATAAAGCATTTATTAACATTTTCCTCTGTGCAAAGAATTATGCTAAGTGCTAAGGATACAGATAGGAAAGTTGTTTTTTTTAAGCCACTTTTTTCAAGAAGCTCACATTCTGTTTTGAGAGACAACACACAGAAAAGGTATCAGTTGTAAGTCAGATGGGATGATTCAATTGTCTTTAGTGTACAGTATGGCAAAGCAGATATTAATGCCTCTTCTTTATTGTCTTCTCCAGTGATGAGATCCTATGGCTTTTTCCTATTGAACTATTTGACAGTGTCAAAGACTGTTGTAGAAAAACTTCTCTCAGTAGCTGTAACTGTAGTATGTGCAGAAGTATTCACCAGACTGTGTCTTCATAAAAATTGCCTCCCAGGTTAATTGCTGAAGGCACTGAAATAGAAGCATGGTTAGTCCCCAGGCTCTTGAGCCCAGTTCAGGGCTATTTCCATCAGAGTCTGTTGAAGTTGCACCATGGATAACCCCCTTCCTCTGCTCTACATTTTTGTGTAGTGTTATTCATTGCATCAGTTTTTTTTTGTTTGTTTTTTGTTGTTTTTTTTTTTTTTCCCAGTTGGATAACATGTCATATTCAGGAAGGATGGCATCATGTATATTTAGGTTTATTTATAAATAACAATCCCCAAATGCCAAGTACCGGTAAGCATGTAGCACAGATAAAAATCATATTCACCAAGTCCTTTGCTGATAATACCACCTTCAGCTCAAAGTAACCTGCAAGCTTAGGTGGTTTTACGCATGCAGTCCTTCTGTCAGAAAAAAAAAAAAATGTTAGGTGTTAGAAACTGATATATAGGTTACAGATGGACCCAATCTTAGGCAATGCCATGTTGTGAATGGTTTAGATCTGGTTTCTACTCAGATCAAAGATCTATAGGGAATTCAGCTCTTGGAAGGTGTCTTTGTTGGTTTGATGAATTTGATTGAATGTAATGAAATTATCTCCAAAGTTCTACAAACACTAAAACTTGAAAGTTCTTGTATATTGTTGTAAGACAAGTTCAAGATTTGAAACTTTGTTCACTCCTGGAACAAGTTCCTGGGTATATTGTTTATTCTAGTACCTGTCGAGATTAAATTCGTCAGACTAATGGTTCCAGTCAGGTTACGAAATTCCTGTTTTAAAAAATGGCGGAGAAAAATGAGGAAGCTGCTAAACCTCTCCCAGTTTCCCGCCCAAAAAAACATAAGAAACCAAGCCTCTGAAGAAAGTCTGATAGAATGAAGTCATTTTCTAGCTCAAGATAAACTGGAAAAATCTCAAGAAAGGTCAGTATCATTGGGGAAAAAGGATTGTTTTGAGGAAAGCATTATGTAAATTATGTTATGAATTATTATTATTCAGCCCAGGTCAAATAGACTTGGGAAAAGCCAATAATAGCATCTTAATCACAGCAAATCAGCAATTAAGTGTAATGCCGGAGAAACTGAGGCAAGATAGAGATTAGAGAGTTTTTAATATTTTATTAATTGGAGAATTTAATTTACTGGACAGGATTCTTGTTATCAAAGTATCCAGTGATGAATGGGGGAATGAAAAACCCTTTTATAGCTTTTCAGACAAAGAAAAGAAGAAGAGCAGGAAAAGTTAGAACCATTTGGTTTTGTTAGGATGGGAGGAGGCTATAAATTCTTACTAAAAGCCAGTCAGGATTGTTTGAATAAACAGAAGTAAAGATGTAAACAGAATAACAGAATAAACAGAAGTAAAGAAGTAAAGTGAAGTATCCGAGATAGTCTTATCTTTTGGAATATTTTAGAGGGGCAGTGTCATAAATTCTTGAGGGCAGAAGGAGCTAGGAGCCAGGAAGTCTGATCTGCTCCTCATCTCCCACTGACATTTTATAACCTTAGAGCAAATGGTCCTCAGTCTTAATGAACCAGGGGGTTTTACAACATAAGGGACTGAGGCAGAACAGTTAAGGAAACTGAGATAGAACAATTCAGGGAAACTCAGTTAGGACAATAAGGGAAACTAATGTAGGGAAACTGAGTTAGAACAGCTCAAGGAGACTATGGCATAACAAAGACCCTCAGTCTGGTATCAGTAGAGGAGTAAATCAGAGGGGCAGCTTCCAGTCCCAGTTCAGGAGGAAAACTCTGGGAAACCAGGCTGTTTCCTGAACAGAGTAGGAAAAGCTATCCCCTATAAAGTCAAGGGGCCCTATGCTCAAACGTAAGACTCAGAACTGCACAGGAAGCTTGGGATAGCATTGGGACAAAAGGGAGGTAGTTATGGTCAAAAACGAACTAGAGAACATCATGAAATGCAAAATGGATAATTTTGATTACATAAAATTAAAACAAAAAACACAGAAACAAAACCAGTGCAGACAAAATTAGAAAGGAAGTAAAAATCTGGTGAAATTATTTTACAGAGTATGGTTTTGGTAAAGGCTTCATTTCTAAAATACAGAGAGAACTGATTCATATTTATAAAAATATAAGCTATTCCCCAATTGATAAATGTGCAAAGGATATGAACAGATGATATAATTAAAGTTATGTGTAATCATATGAAAAATGCTCTAAATCACTATTGATCAAAGAAACACAAAATTAGACAACTCTGAGGTACCATGTCATACTTCTCAGATTGGGTGACAGGAAAAAATAATGACAAATGTTGGAGGGGATGTGGGAAAACTGAGATACAAATGTATTGCTGGTGGAGTTGTAAAATGATCTAATCCTTCTAGAGAGCAATTTGGAACTATGCCCAAAGGGCTATTAAACTATGCATACATTTTGATCCAACAATGTTCCTACTAAGTCTGCATCCCAAAGAGATTATATAGGAGGGAAAAGGATCCACACACTGACTTTTCTGATTTTAACCTTAAAATCTTTGTTAATTTTTATATTCTTTATACACAAATTAGGGTGAATGTTTGATCATTTTATTATTGTAATGACCAATATAAATTTAAAGATCCAAGATTTTGAGTTTCTGCAGTAGCAAATGGAATATTTAGAAGTCCATTAAAAAAAAAAAAAAGATGGGCTTTAACCTTTTGATCTTCTATTGCTTATCAATAAATGAGACTATGTGGAATGGTGGGTAAAGGATGGATGACATAGGATTAGGGATGAATTCAATTGTGATGTAGGATAGGAGTTCTCAATATTATTAAAGTGCATGTGCACGTATGTCTTAGTGTATATATGTATGTTTTAATATTTAATACCTTAAAACTTCAATTAGACATTTGAAATGTCTAATGTTACCCATTTCTATCAATGGTAATACAGAAGGCTACAGAGAGAGGGAGAAAGGAAGGCTTTAAAGGGAGAGGGAGAAAGGGAGAGAGAGAAAGAGAGAGAGAAGAGAGAGAAGAGAGAGAGAGAGAAGAGAGAGAGAGATCCTTGAAGTAAACACTTTGTAGATAAATCTTGCATGTGACACACATCAGCTATGTGACCCTGAGCAAGTTACTTAAGCTCTGCTCCAGGCTACTTTCTAGGATGAGAAGCTGCAGAGCAGATGCCAGTTCCCTACTGCTAAAGGGTTTTTCCTAATTGAGAATTTACTCTATCAATTGATCACAAATTCAGCCCAGAACAAATAGTAATAACAATGATAATAATAATTCATAAGATATAATTTACATAATACTTTCCTCAAAACAATCCCTGAGAGCTAGGTAATACAAACATCATTATCGCTCTTTCCCTTACAAAAAAGAAAAATGAGTGTCAGGTAGCTGGCATGATTTGCCTAATGGCACACAGGTACAAAGTGTCAAAGGCAGGGCTCCGGGCTAGGTTTCTTGGCTTTTTCCCAGTGTATTTTTCTATAGTTCTGTAACATGTATCCATATGAAAATGCTGATTATAAACAGAGATTTGGGGTTAGAAAAATCCCAAGACTTCATTCTTGCCATCCTTAAAGAACAGAATTTAGACCAATTAATTCTCTAAATATGCTATTGTGATGTTCATATCTATAGCAAAGTATTACTATAATTTTTAGTCCGCTTGAAATGAGTGCTTTTAACAATTAAAGGATTTTTTAAAAAATAACATTTCTGCAAGCAAAAGTGTAATTTCTTCTTCTCTGTGTTTTTATTGGTCCCTCTACCCTTATTTCAGGATGCAACAACAACTACTACAAAAATCCTAGGATTTAAGAGATGATTGTTTCAATTTTTCTTGTATAATAACAAATGGAACTTAAAAAAAAAGAATGTGAATCATCAATTATAGATATAGATATAGAAATATGTCATAAGTTCTTGCTATAAGCCAGAAACAATCCTGGATGCACAAGAATCAAATATACTTTATGTTGCTGGAGAATCAAATATGCACTTATATTTATATGCTACATATAATATGCATATGTATATTTAAAAACATAAGTACATAATGTATATATAAAAATAAGGGATTTTTTTTTGGGGGGGACCTAGGTGTGGGAATTCTGCAAATAGTAACTACTTATCAATTATTATATTTTGAGTGATAGGGAATGGGGAATCAAGGTTAACATCAAGATTGTGAACCTAAACATCAGGAACAATGGTAGCATCCCCCCACAGAAATATAGAACATTGGAAGACTGGTACATTTGTCAGGAAATGCTTTGGACATTAGGTATTTAAGAATTCCATAGAATATCTGCTTTGAAATGTTTAATAGATATCTAGAGATGAGAAACTAGAGTTCAGAAGACTAGGACTAGATACATAGAATTGGGAGGCATCAGCATAAAGATGATAATTTGATCCTTGGAAGTTCATGAAGCCATGAAGTGATACCAAAAAATGGTACTGGACCTTTGCTTTCATAGGCATAAAGCATTCCTATCATAGAAACTCAAGGCAACTAGGAACTACTTTGGGTAGAGCACTTGATCTTGTGTGAGGATAATTTGAGTTCAAATCCATTCTCACATATTTATCTGGTGTGTGACCTTGGCCTGATCTACTTCATCTCTGTCAGCTAAATTTCCTGATCTATACAATTAGGATGATAAAAGTATCTACTGAAGTGTTTTTGTGAAGATCAAGTAAAATAAGATACTGATTCTTTTCTAGTAGTAATACTATTGTTGATGTGAATATTGTTTCCTGAGCAAGAAATAAAAAGTGGGAATGGATTGAATCTGGGCAGAAGCATCAAAGACAAACCTTAAAGTATCAAATAAATTAAAGCTATTATAATCATAATCATGATGATAATGATAACAATCCAGCTCATTGACTGTCTAGTTTCTACTATACAACAAATATCTCTTTTTTGGGGGGCACCATGCAATCATCCATTTCTTTTTTTTTTTTTTTTTTTTTTTTGAGGCTGGGGTTAAGTGACTTGCCCAGGGTCACACAGCTAGGAAGTGTTAAGTGTCTGAGGTCAGATTTGAACTCGGGTCCTCCTGAATTCAGGGTTGGTGTTCTATCCACCGCGCCACCTAGCTGCCCCTCAATCATCCATTTCATAGAATTATTTTAGAAGTAGTAGTCAATACTGACTTTAGTGACCAAAGTTGGTCTCTATATTAATCTAGATTGTTGAACTCTTGAATCTGTCATGTAAATCTCTAATTGTAGTTCTTAATTTCTGACTCATGTACTTTTTCTGATAACTTTCAGAATGACTGAGAGAATAGAGAAATTGAGTAAAGTTCACTGCCTTGGTTATCTACAAATTCATGCTCACCAGAATTAGCTGGGGACTTTACAACTTCTTATAAATATCATTATCTGTTCACTCTACAAAGCCTATTCTCCATATAATGTTTCAGGGGAAAAAAATCAGCAGCTAAGAGATCAAAGCAAAATATTTTTAAGGACAGAAGGGAGATCCATTACTACTTTTAGGGTGTGAGGGGAGGATTACTCATGATTACTCATGAAGAGTTAATTATTGGACTAAATGGTCCACTGAAAGGTGAGCAGCATCTCAATAAAGGGAGATAGGGGCAGCAAAGGAAATTTCTAAACAAAGGAAATACCTTAGACAAAAACATGGAGGCACATCATGTGTAAACAAACAATGATGTGAAAGTTCAGCTATAAATGCTAAACTAAACTAAAATAAATTCTAAACTAAAGTTTGATTGAAAGGATATGGCACTAACCTACTTTGCATACAGAGGGCATTGTCTTTCATAAAAGATAACCTGATATTCACCAAGCATTAACAACAAACAAACAAACAAACAAACAAACAAAAACAATAAAGGATTTTAAACAGTGGGTTAACATAATCAGATCTCTGATTATGAAAGATCAGCTTAATTAGTCTTTATCTCATTAAGGTTTCATCCCATCTAGCTGTCCTTTAGGATGCTAGAGCCTAAACAACATGGGTATCTGGTCATCTTCTGTAAATGATCCCTACTTTTCACTTCTTCCTCAGGTAACAGTAACCATGCTAATGTTATCATTGTTACTAGAAAATGGTTGGTAATCTACTGCCCTATGATTCCATTTATATTCCTTGTGACTGCCTAAACCAGAAGTTAGCAACTACAACCCAGGAGTTTAATCCCACCCTTTCTCTCTTCCATATATCCAAAAGCAAATAATTCGTTTTATATTTTTAAATGTGCGAAAATCATTATTAGCTTTTTGCTATAAAAGTACAGAACCTTGGTCCAGATTAAAGCTTTTTTTTTTTCTTTTTTTTTTTTTTCTGCTGGCCAGTAGTCCCTGCTGTTACATTCTTCTAGTTTTATGAAAGCTCCCCATAGGAACCTTTCCTTTGCATTTGTTTCCTTAGCACATAATATAATACTTGGAATATAAGTGGTGCTAATAAAAGATTGTTCTTTGACTCATGGCAAGATTGGATTGAAGGGGATCAAATAGAGAAAGGAAGTATATTGACATCATTTTACTAATTCAGGTAGGTAATAATGAGGACTTATACAAAGGTAGTAACAGTGGAAACTAAATGGAGGGTATAAATTTGAAAACTAATGTGTAGGTAATATTGATTGAACCTGACAAAATTTATGGATGTGAGAAATGAGGGAATGACAAAAATTAAACAAAAGCAAAGTTTTAAATGTGAGTGATTAGATGAATGATGATAAAACTGACAAAAACATTAACTTTCAGAATTAAATTAATATTTCTTGACAGATTCCTGGCAAATTCTCATCATATGATTAGGTCAGAAATGCATTAATCCTTAAATATATTATTATAAAATATCATATTTGGCTGTAATTTTATTCCATATGAAAAGGAAATCTAATCACGTGTTATTTATTAGCATTCAATTTCAACTGAACAACCACACTGAATTTCCATGTCACTTCCACAGATTGCCAAGTAAAGCCCTTGGCTTCTAAATGAGATGGATATGCATGGAAGAGTCTTGTGGTACCTACATATTGATGACTTCAGGCTAATATTTTTCTTCAATTTCACAAGGAGTCATAATTTTGTCAGTATTGGTAATTTCTCTAACAAAACAGATCACTTCACCATAATGTGGTAGATGCTTTTTGAGAACTGCCTTCATCCAAAAATTCATGGTCCAGTAGTTGTTAGTGACAGAAATCTCCCAACTTTATTCAGTTTGTCCTGGGCAAACTGTCCATCATGTAGCCCATACCAAAGATCGTAGCAGTTTAGTTAGTCCTGCTAAAATATAAGCTGTGATGGGCCTTTAAGAACTTTGGATCATTCTAGGATGAGCTATCAGAGGATGAATATGGAAGTAGTTAACATAAAACATCTGTATGTTAATTTGAGAGTATTGTATACATAACTAACATCTTATCCTTCAAAGACCTCAGAAAACTTCTATGTCTTTAAAAATAAATAAACAATCTGGGGCAGCTAGGTGGCACAGTGGATAGAGCACCAGCCCTGAATTCAGGAAGACCCGAGTTCAAATATGGTCTCAGACACTTTATACTTCCTAGCTGTGTGACCCTGGGCAAGTCACTTAACTCAAAAAATAAATAAATAAACAAACAAACAAATAAATAAACAGATAGATAGATAGATAGATAGATAGATAGATAGATAGATAAATAATTAAACAATCAATCAATAGTTATCAAGTAAACACTATGTGGTAGGCAATGTGTTGAGAACTCAAACCCCCCATGTTTTAAAAATCCCCATTCTTAGGCTACTTAGATGTTATCATAGGAGAGTATATAAATGAATGAATACTTACAGATTACAGTAAAATAAGTCGTCTATGGCAAGAAAGTCCTAGTAGTTGTGAAGATCATAAAAGATTTCATGTCACACAGGGATTTTTAACTTGAAATGCACAAAATACAATGGGATCTACAGAAATATATAAGGAGGTTTGTGAACTTTAAAATGAAAACATATGTTTATTTTCATCAACCCCTAAATGAAATTAAGCATTCCTTCAATGATTTAAAATCTTAATTCTGAGAAAGGCTTCATAGGATTTACTATACTGGCAAAGATTTAATAACACACAAAAAGAGTGCTTGAGCTTTATGAAGGAAAAGAAGGATGTTCTTACCTGGAAAATTGTATAGAGGGAGGGCATTCCAGGTATCAGCAGTGGACAATAAAAAGGCAAAGAGTTGGAGTGTCATGTATGAAAAACAAATCACTATTAATTACAGAGTATAGGAGAGGGACTATGAGTAACAGAATTTGGGAGGTAGTTGGAAGAGCAATTGTGAAGTGTATTAAAAGCCAAATCAAGGAATGGGGTTTCGAGACAATAAGGAGCTACTGAAGTTTATTTAATAGGGGAATCATAGAGAACTTGAGCTTGAGCTTGAACAAAATAATTTTAGCAATTGTATGGAAGATAAATTGAAGGAGAGAATAGGGGAATGGAGTTCAAAATGGGAGGCCATTGTCATAATCTAGTTGAAATGCGGTGAGGATCTGAATCAAGACAGTGGTGATATGAGTAGTGAAATATGGATATAAAAAAGACATGTTGTCAGAGTAGAAGGGGAAAGAATTTGGACACATGAAGTCTCCTGCTAAATACTGTAACACCAGATTCTGAGAAGTGAGTGGCTGCCTCATTATAGTAAGAAAAGATCAACCCATGGCCTCAAAAAAAAAAATCAAACAGATGGAATGTGTGCTCAAATACTGTTTGAAAAGGGAAACATTTATAGAAATTTGCTGATCACACTGCTGTACCTGGAGTCAGGAAGATATGTTCAAATGCATCATCAGACACTGATCAGCTGGGTGACACTGGGCTAGTTGCTTAACTTATTTGGGACTCAGTTATAAAATAGGGGGGGTGAGGACTAATAAAGTTTCCAACTCCAAATTGATGATCCTACAAAAGAAGGAAAGTTAAACTAAATGATGGCTAAGGTTCTTTCCCTCACCAATATTGTTTAGTTGGAGAAAGAAATAAACATTATCATGAGGAAGGAAATAACAACCTGAAGAATTTCTAAAAAAATCTTTAAGAAATATAGAGAGATTTTCTTTGTCTTTCTCTTTGTCTTTATTTCTGTCTCTTTCACATTCTTTCTCTCTAACTCTGTCTCTTTCTCAGTGTAGTTCTGTACTGTATCTCTGTCTCTCTATCTCTTTGTCTCTCTCCCTTTTTGTATGTATGTATGTGTCTATCTTTCTCTCTCTCTCTCTCTCTCTCTCTCTCTCTCTCTCTCTCTCTCTCTCTCTCTCTCTCTCTCAATCTGTTTCTGATAATTTTTTGTCCCTGTGTGTCTCTATCTGTCTCTGTGTTTCTCTGTACCCCCCTCTCTCTTTCTCCTTCTATGGGTCTCTCTCTTCTATCTTTCTCCCTCAGCTATGACCTGATTTAGTTTAGGATATCTGAGTAGAGAGATTTCCTAATCAATTTGGCACAAAGATTTTCTGGTGCATCTTTTTCTATTAAAGAATTGCTTCTGGCACTTAGAGGTCACTTGACTTTTCCAGTTTAACAGAACCACCATACATGAAAAGTAGGACTAGAACTCAGATCTAAATTGCAACAAAGCAGTAAATCTGAAAGAAGTTAAAGCCATAGAGAACTCTTCCAATTAAATCTCCTCAGATTGAATTAAAAATTTAAAGAGAGAATTCTGAATTAGAGATGTCCTAATTTTGCCACCTTGTCTAACTGAGCTTCCTTTTAATTAAATAGAAAGTTTGAGGCTTAGTCTAGGTGACCTTGAAGATTCTATCCAGCCTTACAAGTACACAGACTTTACTTAACAGTACAAACTCTTGAGCAACAACTCCTTGAAATCCAAGAGAGTGAAACGCTTCATTACAACTTTCACATATACCTACATGATTTGGTTATGGACGTTAATGAATTCTGACTCACTGTGACTATCTTTCCCGTCCAGAGTTTTGTGATACAAAGTGTATACATTTATGAAATAATTCTACTTCAGAACTGAAAAGGATATGCTCACATCATTCCCATTTTTCTGAATAGCAGAGGAAAGTTTCAGTTTTAACTGAAAGACCAAAAAATGCATATTTATTAAAAGAAAGAAAAGTGGGAAAATGTGTATGAGGAAACAGAGGAATACATATTAAGCAAGTGGGGACTTTCCTGCTTGATCTTTTCAAGCTTGCTTATTGTGCCTATGATGGTTGTCATCATATTGTTTTTCTCACCTTTGATTTTCTTTAGCACCATAAACTCTTTCCTTTTCTTTTTAAATAGTTCCATCTTCCTCATTCTGCAAAAAGGTAATTTTACTTGCCAGATATGTTTCCAAATTTCAATTCTTGATAGTTTGTTTTGGAAAATGGAAATTGATTAAAAGGAAATACATTTGTTCTTAGGGAATATAATCTTGTCACTGGATTGAACATTGGGAGAACATTTTAATTTTAATTCATTCAAATATGAATTCCCTGAAGCATTTATATTGCTTTAGCTCAATTCATTTAAACCCTAAAATTGACTTGTCTGACTTTTATATAGTTCACTGGGGCACTTTAGATCCCATTAGTAATATTCCCTTGGTAGGTTTAATCTAATCATAAGTTTTCCACCTAACTATATTTGTTTATTATTTGAAATCATGCCTAATATATCAAGGACATTAAAAAATAATGAGTTAACCCAAACACAAATCATATAAGTAATACATACCAGGATTGAATATAGTAAGCAAATTCTAATTAAAGATTTTAAAGAGACAAAAAGAAAGGAGGAACAAGAAGAGAATGGGAAAAAGAACAAAAGATGGTGAAATTAAGGGAAAGAGGAGAGGATCAATAGGGTAGAATGAGGGAAAAAGAAAGGAAGGAAGAGAAAAAATTAGGAAGAGAAGTTAGAGAGACAGGAGAGAGATGGAGAGACAGAGAAAGAGACAGAGAGACAGAGACAGAAACAGAGAGAGAGAGAGAGAGAGAGAGAGAGAGAGAGAGAGAGAGAGAGAGAGAGAGACAAAGGAGAGAGATAAAAGTTTCTTAGTAACAATTGAACTCACCATCCTCTAGAACACTCAAACAATGTAGATTCTATAATGATGATTTCCTCAAAAAAAAAAAAAAAAAAAAAAAAAAAAAAAAAAAAAAAAGCCTGGTAGGCTGCAAAGATATATACAAAAACAGATCTCTAAACACTTTTGTTCATACCTCCATCAAAACAAAATAAAGCTCCATGAATTTTTTGAGCAGTTGCTTCCACTGTATATATGGATGTATAGATGGGTAGGTAGACATATATGTGTATACACATATGCACACATATATATGTATGTGTATGTTTTGTGCATATTGTATATATACATATATGTGTATGTGTATATATACACACACACAGACATGCTTTGAAAGAACCTGGATGATAAAAATGTTGAATGACTGAACCTGAATTCATGAAACCAAACTTAATTTCTTACTCAGATATACTTGTTAGCTATAACAAGTAATTTATCCTTTCCCAGCCTTAGATTCTTCATCTGTAATATGATGATAATAATATAACCTACTCTCACAGGGTTATTGTGAGAATTAAATAAAATTTCATATATATATATATATGAAATTTTGAAAAATTTAACTCACTAAATAAATATTGTTATTTATGTTGTTATTGTATTGGTATGGACATTTTATACCTTGCAAAATTTAAATTTAAAATGGATAAGGTAAAAGGTATTTGGCAGCAAAATGGGAGTCCGGCATATAATCTTAGTTTAAGTTGCACCAGCACAACTGCTGCCCCAATGCTAGAAAATCAGGGCTCTGCTTCTTTAGAACACTAGATCTTACAGCTCCAATGAGATTGGGAACACTCCTAATATTCTATGACAGAAAAGATAGCTTGTGGTGAGATCCCTAGAGGGACTTCTGAAAACAGCTTCATAAAACCCCTGAAGCTTGGAACAGTGCATCCTCCACCCTAGAAACAGAGCCCTTCTTTAACAAAGAGTTAAAAGGTGAGTAATAGGCTAGAAAGATGAGCAGACATCAGAAAAAAGTTCTGACCATAGAAAGTTATGAAGGTGATGAAGAAGATCAAAATACACACTCAGAAGAAATTAACAAAGTCAAAGATCCTACTTTTAAATGCCTCTAAGAAAAATAAGAACTGGTCTCAGACTATAGAAGAACTCAAAAGGGATTTTGAAAATCAAGCAAGAGAGAGGAAAAATTAGGAAAGTAATTGAAAGGGATGCAAAAAGAAATAGAAAAAGCTAATTAGAAGAACTATACTTTAAAAAGCAAAACTGGACAGATGAGAAAGGAGATACAAAAGTCCAATAAGGAAAATAATTCCTTAAAATTTAAAATTGGAAATTGTCAAAGAAAACTGTCCTGATATCCAAGAACCAGAGAATAAAATAGAAATTGAAAGAATCCACTGATCAACTCCCAAAAGAGATTCTAAAATGAAAACTCCTAGAAATAGTATAGCCAAATTCTGGCACTCTCAGGTCAAGAAGAAAATATTGCAAGTATTCAAAAAGAAACAATTAAACTACATTGAAGCCACAGTCAGGGTAGCACAAGATTAAGCAACTTCTGCATTAAAAGGCCAGAGGGCTTGGAATATGATATTCTGGAGAGCAACAAAGCTATGGTTACAACAAAAAAATCAGCTATCCAGAAAAAATTAGTATAATTTTTGGATTAAAAGTGGACATTCAATAAGAAAATAGGATTTCAAGCATTCATGATGAAAACATTTGAATAGAAAATTTTATTTTTAAATACAGGACTTGGGAAAAGCACCATGAAGGAATCAGAAAAGAGATATCACGAGGGACTTAATAAAGTTTATTTATTTACATGCTTGCAGGATAATACTTGTAACTTGTAACTTGCTTGTTATTATGGTAGTTGAAAGCATATATATAATCAGAGGGCACATATGTGAGTTGAATATGAAGTGATAATATCTTTTAAAATGAAATTAAAGAGTGAAAAAGGAATGTATTAAAGAAAGGAGAAAGTAAAAATGGTAGCAATTATTTGCTATAAAAAAGACAATAAAAAAACTTTTCAGTGGAGGGAAAGAGGTAGATTCAAGAGGGGAGTGAGTGAATCCTACTCTCATCAGAATTCACTCAAAGAGGAAGTTATATACACACTCAATATGGTTATAGAAAACTATCTTACCTGCAGGAATGTAGGAGGTAAATGGTATATAGGAAAGGAGAAGGATGATAGCATAGAGGGCATATTGGGGGAGGCAGTGTTCAGTAGCAAAACACTTTTGAGAAGGGATAGGGTGAAAGGAGAGATAAAAAATGAGAGATAAATGAAAGGATACAGTTAGCAATAGTAATTATGAAAAATAATATTGAAGGAAGTTTCTCTGATAAGGCCTCATTTCTCAAACAGAGGAAACAGTCAAATTTATAAAAAATAGCAATGCTCCAATTGATAAATGATCAAAAATTATGATCTATACCTAAAGAGCTATAAATTCAGGCATATCATTTGATATAACAATACTACTATTAAGCATGAATCCCAAAAGAGCTTTTATAAAAAAGGAAAAGGAACTATATGTGCAAAAATATTTATAGAGGCTTTCTTCACAGGGCAAAAGAATTAGAAATTCAGTAGATAACCATTAATTGGGAATGACTGAATAAAGTGTAATATGTGATTATGATGGAATGCTATTGTTTTATGGGAAATGATGATCAAGATGCTCTCAGAAAAAATCTGGATAGTTCTCTATGAACTCAAACAAAGTGAAAGGTACACTGTAAAATTTATAGCAATGTTCTGAGATCAACAATAAATTACTTTGCTGTTCTCAGTGGTACAATTGATGCTGACAACTCTAAAGGACTTATGATGAAAAATCCTATCCATATTCAGAAAAGGAACTGATTATGTCTGAATACAGACTGAAATATACTCTCTCTCTCTCTCTCTCTCTCTCTCTCTCTCTCTCTCTCTCTCTCTCTTCTTGTTTTAATTTTATTTTTAAAAGCTTTTTTTGGGTGGGAGATGTATATTTTTTCATAACATGATTTTTATGGAAATATTTTGGATGATTTCACATGTTATTTCTCAATGATATTAGGAGCATGGATAACAGAAAGACTCTGGAACTCGAAAAATTTAAAAACAAATATAAAAAATAATTTTTTAAAAAGTAACTGAGGAAATATTAATAAATTAATTAATTTAATAAATGAATACGATTAAAATGAAATAAGATTTGATCATTGAGCTAATAGGAAGATGCTGTATGTCTATTACATCATTTTGGCTTTTGTATGGAGGTTTATTTGGTCAGGTTGAGATTTGAAAAAGCAAGTCCAATAAGAATAAAATTATAATAATCTAGATAAAATACTGATCAGCCCTAGAGTTGGGGTGGTTTTGTCTTTAGTAAGATGGGGTTATTTCTGAGATACTATGGATATATTAATAACTAGATTGCCAATTGATTGGGAATGTGAGATAAAATAAAAACGAGGAATAAAATATCATATTATAGTTGAAAACCTGGGTAGCTGAAAAAATGGTTGCATTCAAAATAAAAACAAGGAAGTTTGTACCAGAGATGTGTTAAGAGGATAGAGTTGCATCATAACCCATCTATGTCTGTTTTGTTTTGTTTCTCTCAGATCTTCTCATTCCCATCAAAGTAAAATGATACAATCAAATAAAAATCTGAAAAGTACATGGGAGGAAGGGATTGCTGAATGGTGAGTGATCCTAGGCAAATATCTTTCATGTAACATGTGCCAGATATAATGAAGAAATGATTGGTGGAGTAGACAGGATGGAAGAGTATTAGGATGTTGAGGAAATGCTGAATTTTGAAATTGATTAAAATGTCTAGGTCAGCAGAACTATCCTATAGAGTTTATCCTAAAAAGCTCAAGTCCTTTGAAACTCCAAAAGACTAGACATGAAAAGGGGAGAGGGTAGTGAATTCCATCACTTGAAATCCTAACAAGTATGCACTGGATAACTTTGGATTCTCTCTTATAGGTAGGGCAATTACATTTGTATAACCCACTTATCTAATTATTTACCTCAGCAAGAAAATAGACAGTGAATATCCAGGTAGCTACAGGGAAAGCAAAAGTTAAAATTGAGGCCACAAGGACTTTCTCTGATTTGCAAAATTAGGACTCAATGTCAATCAGCAACTATACTGAACCAGAGGCAAAGATTAATCTATGAAGCCATCAAGTAATAATGGCATACTTCTAGCATAACAGCTGCATTCTGTTTAAGATTATCTTTAAAATGAATGTTCTGGAAGAAGAGTTCAGCAGGTTTAGAAGTAAATCTAAAACCTATTAGTGCTGTCAATAAAGATAAAAATAGCAATAGAAATTAGTCCTGTGATTTCATCAGTATAGAAGAATCCCAGGGGATGAAACTCTTCCTGTTATAGGTCAGTATCTTCTTTGCAATGTAGTCCACTACCAACATAATAATAATGTGTCAGAGGGAATACTGGAAACCAATTTTTCCAGGACAATTCCCCACTAAAGATGGCTTTTAAAAAAATGGTTAGAAGTGATTAATCTGTTAGCACTTGAGAAGGAAAGGAGAACTGATATAAGGGAACCAAAAATGAAAAGGTTAATTTAAACAACTTTTAAAAGCTCCTTCTAAGTCAAAATAATATCCCCCTTTTTATGTTAATCTGATTCTTGCATATATCTCATGATTTTAATGTTAATGGAAAACAGTAAATAGAGCACAGGACTCATCTTCCTGAGTTCAAATGATGCCTTAAACACATCCTACCTGTGTGACCTGGGCAAGTCACTTAATTTTGTCTGCCTTAGTTCCTCATCAGTAAAATGAACCAGAGAAGAAAATGGCAAAATTATTGCAGTATTTTTACCAAGAAAACACCAAATGAAATCATGGAGATTTGTAGACAACTGAATAACAACAATAATAATGTCACTCTTTTGGATTTTACCAAACCTCATAAAAAAATTAGTTGTATAAAGATGCAAAGGAGATGAAGGTTATCAATGAATACTGGGTTCTCAATTTTAGAATATCTAAGGAATTAGACTACATACCAAAATAAGGTCAAAATGGGTTCATGATTTAGACATAAAGAGTGATATTATAAGCAAAATTAGAAGAACAAAGGATAGTTTACCTCTCAGATCTGTGGAGAAGGAAGGAATTTGAGCCCAAAAAAGAACTGGGCCCATTATTGAACACCATATAGGTAATTTTGATTATATTAAATTAAAAATGTTTTGTACAAACAAAACTAATGCAGATAAGATTAGAAGGGAAGCAATAAACTGGGAAAATATTTTTTTTTAATTTTGAAGGTTCTGATAAAAGCCTCATTTCTAAAACACATAGATAATTGACTCAAATTTATAAAAAATTCAAGCCATTCTCCAATTGATAAATAGTCAAAACAGATACTTTTCAGGTGAAGAAACTACTCATATAAAAAAGTACTCCAAATCACTATTGATCAGAGAAATGCAAATTAAGACAACTCTGAAGTACCACTGCATATCTGTCAGATTGGCTAAAATGACAGGAAAAGATAATGAGGAATGTTAGAGGGTATGTGGGCAAAATGGGACACTGATACATTGTGCCCTTGGCACAATGCCTAGGAAAAAAAAACAAACAACTAAACCACTTTAAAAATATACTTTGGTTTTACTTGACTAGTCTATAACAAATAATAGATTATGTACTGACAAATAGATGAGAGATAGAAAGACAGACAGAGAGAGAGAGATCCACAAAGGTTATAATGATAGTTCAGTTTTAGCTAAAGCTTCCAGGATCATAGGCAGACTATATAAAATACAAGGATGATTCAGAGTTGTTATTTAAAGCTTAATATTAAAAATGATCATAAACAGTTTTGTTCTATGAGAAAAATAACAAATTGTACCCAGGTCTTTGTATTATTTTGAATCTTTCTCTAAATTGTATATTTCTAAGTTGTAAATGGTGATGAATAATTACTATATTTTTAGGATACTGCTTTTGTTTTTATGGAAAAAAAAAAGTTTATTCCTTAGAATTTGAGAAAGCCATACTTATAGGAAGTCTGACTATCCAGATCAACATACTATAACTCACGTGGTCCTTGACTTGACTTATTTAAATAATTTATACTATCGTAAAAATATCAACAGAGTAGAATTCAAATATCTAGATGTTTATGGTCCTTCCCTCTTCCTTATAATTTAGATTAAGGACAAACAAAGTCTTACATCTATATAAGTAAATACAATTTATATGGGCATTCATAGAATGGTCAAAGAGAGAAGGGTTAAATATATATTATGCATACTGAGACAAACATAACTATATTCAAAGCCATATAGAGCTTAATGCTTAAAATGTATTGATGGCTTCATGAAATATTTTTCCAAGAAAGAATTAATTTTTTTTTATTCTCAGCTGATAGAATTTTTTTTGTTTTTTTTTTGTTTGTTTTTTATTTTATTTTATAGTTATAACTTTTTTTGACAGTACATATGCATAGGTAATTTTTTACAACATTATCCCTTGCACTTACTTCTGTTCAGATTTTTTCCCTTCCTCCCCCAACCCCCTCCCCTAGATGGCAAGCAGTCTTATACATGTTAAATATATTATAATATATTCTAGATACAATATATGTGTGTAGAACCAAATTTCTTGTTGCACAGGAAGAATTGGATTCAGAAGGTAAAAATAACAGTTTACACTCATTTCCCAGTGTTCCTTTTCTGGATGTAGCTGATTCTGTCCTTCATTGATCAATTGGAATTGGATTAGCTCTTCTCTATGTTGAAGATATCCACTTCCATCAGAATACATCCTCATACAGTATCATTGTTGAAGTGTATAATGATCTCCTAGTTCTGCTCATTTTACTCAGCATCAGTTGATGTAAGTCTCTCCAAGCCTCTCTGTATTCCTCCTGTTGGTCATTTCTTACAGAGCAATAATATTCCATAACCTTCATATACCATAATTTACCCAACCATTCTCCAATTGATGGACATCCATTCATCTTCCAGCTTCTAGCCACTATGAAAAGGGCTGCCACAAACATTTTGGCACATACAGGTCCCTTTCCCTTCTTTAATATTTCCTTGGGATATAAGCCCAGTAGTAGTATGGCTGGGTCAAAGGGTATGCACATTTTGATAACTTTTTGGGCATAATTCCAGATTGCTCTCCAGAATGGTTGGAAGGAATGAATTAAATTAAATGCAAACAACATATGTTGAACTTCTATTATACACTCATTATTGAGGATACAGAACTAAAAACAAAACATTCCCTGCCTTCAAGGAGCTTTCTAAACTAGTCTTATGTGCAAAATTAAGGACATTTTATATACTTATTATGCATCCATTTAATTTTCATAAATTTGTTATATATAATACATATGGATAGACATACATATACATATTGCATGTGTATATACAAAGAGTAAAAATAAGATTAATTGAGTGAGGAAGGAAAGAGCTAATATCAGTCAGGAAAGACCTCTTCTAGGCTAGGAGACAGAAGCTAAGTTTTTTAAAAAATAATTATTAATTTTAATTTTAATAATTAGTTAATTTTAATAATTCCATGAAGTGGTCACTATAATCATAAGGGAACAGAAAATTGTTATAATTTCTCAAATGGCCTCCTAGAACATGAATTATAATCTAGGTTCACCTATAATTTTCCTTCTGCGAAATAGTGTTGCATTACTGGGGAAAAAAAAAAAAAAAGAGAGAGAGAGAGAGAGAGAGGGAGAGAGAGAGAGAGAGAGAGAGAGAGAGAGAGAGAGAGAGAGAGAGAGAGAGAGAGAGAGAGAGCGCACCTCAAAGGAAAAGTTGTTTTAAAGGCTGACCTCAAACTCTTAATTTTTGACTCTCTCCATTCTACTCCAACATAAAGAAGGTCACCTTAAGAAAACCAAAACTCCTGGAGATCTATATTTAAGCAAGTCTCTTGTAATATTTTGAAGAATCCACACCTGAACATCCTGCACATGTGCACACATATTACCTACTCAGCTTCCAAGTTACTGCATTATTAACTGATCTTCCTCTCTTTTATTCTCATGTCTACCCATAATGGCTCCCTGTGCCACTGAACATACACAAGGATCAGCTTCCTAATGACAAAGCTCTTCTAGTAGCAGGTAAACATCTTCAGCTCTCTTATAGCCTGAAGTAGAGGAGAGAAAAGGATGAAGAAAAGGATAAAAGGATGTGAATAATCCGCTCCACAGAGATGTCTATTTCTCCCAAAAGTTCTTGGAATAACATACATAGCAGCATATATTTCTGGGTAATAGCTTTAAGTTTATAAGATAAAATATCTGCAAGATGAGATACTCATCCATTCTTTTCCCCTTTTATCCAATTGACAATTGTGCATCAATTATGTGCATACAATTATGCATATAATATATAAACATATATATGTATGAGAGATCATATTGCATAATCATGATGGATTTTTCATCATAAAAACCATATCCTTTTGCTTCTCACATGTATGAAGATAGACAAATATACACAGATACATACACACCAAAATATGACCTTTCAGCCTCAATTTTCTCATTCATTAATTTGAGGTTAATACTCTAGTTAAATGATCTCTAGAGTCCTCTCTAAGTCTCAGACTCATTATTTGCTAAATCTTGTGCTAATTATAACCCCCCAACTTAGATTTAATCATGAGTCATAAATAAACAGAATATTATTCACAATATGAGTATTGTCAAAGGCTGCATTAATAGGACCTCACAAAAAGGCTACAATAAAAAATAATTCAAGGTGTCAGCCCCAGGTGGAATTCATGTTAAAAGTCATTCCCTATTTCTGTTTTATTTTCTCCTTAAATTATTTTAATTCATGAATAAATGAATCAATGAATGAATGAATAAGCATTTTTAGTCACCTATTAGTGTCAATTACTACGTTAAGCACCAGAAATATAATAGTTAAATTGAATTAATCATTGCCCTCAAAAAGCTGACATTTCAATATAAGAGAGAGGTAGCCACGGAAGAGAGTTTATCTGGGAAGCTGTAAGTGCAGCCATGAGGTACTCAGTAACCAAATTCCTTCCAACAGCACCCTTGGTACTGATTTATGACTGTTCCCAGAATTAAAGCAATGTAAGCATATTCTAAAAGTATAGGCAAAGATTTTTATGGCCGTAAGAAAACCTCTTCAGGCAAGAAACTCAATTCAAATCCACAACATTTATTATAAGCCTTTTATTATCAATGTATTCTCTTAGCTACTGGGTATAAAAAGATGAAAAACTAGAAATAGTTCCTGCCCTTGAAGAGCTTACATAATAATAGATAGATAAAGCATTTCAAAGATTTAGTGGATACAAATCCTAATACAACATCAAAGATTTTCCTGTAATATTTTGCTAACATAACAGCAAAATAAATATGTAATAATATTTACTATACAACTCACTCAACACCTAATAGGTGTGGAGGTGCATATAGTGTCAATGCAAACTCGAACATCAGATATATTGTTCTTTGAGAAACTGCAATAAAACATGCCCAAAGTGGCCCACAAAATGCCCCCCTGAGTAGTCTAGTGTTTGTTTTTTGTTCGTTTGATCACTGCATTCTTCATCCATCAAGAAATAGATCATAATCCTCAAGATAGTGCAGTATCATGGAGAAAGAACTAGATTTGGAATTAGGAAGACCTGGATTTAAATGCTGTTTCATACACTTATTGTCATATGACCCTAAACATACTCCCTAATATCTTTCCCTTTTTCATAAAATCCCTTCCAACTCTAAAATAGGATTCTAAGCTTTCCAGAAAGATAGGTTGAAATGTTGAAGGAAGAAGGCTTATTATTTTTGGGAATGGATTCTTAACCCGGGGCCTAAATACCTCTTTTAATATCTGAAAACTGCTTTTTGTTCTGTTACTTCAGTCACAGCTAACACTCCTTGAACCCATTTGGGGCTTCCTTGGCAAAGATACTGAGCTGATTTGTCATTTCCCTCCCAAATTAATTTTTTGCAGATAATAAAACTGAGGTGAACAAAGTCACACAGTTTACAAGTGTCTGAAGACAAATTTGAACTCAGGAAGATGAGTCTTCCTGACTGCAGGACCACCTCTCTAACTATTTTGCCACATTTGATAATTAATTGAATCAAAATGAATTTCAGTGTAATAAATTCCTGTGTATTTTATCTTATGGATTCAAAATATTCTTTTGAGTAGGGGTCCATAGGCTTGACCAGACTGAGTGCTCAAGGGCTTCATAACAGAAACAATGATTTAGAATCCATCCCAGTTCTAGTTGGTAACATTTATTGCTCATCATAGTTCATTGTTTCCAAGCATTCTGGTTGGGTTTAGACCTACTTTGGGAAAGTCAAGAATAATATAGTGGAACAATTATTAAAATTTTTCTATACTGTCATTTTTTTTTCCTTTTGTGAATTAAAGGTCATCCACCTAACTTACAGGCCACTTATGATGTAGTAATGAGTTCACAATAAAAAAGATGGAGAGGAAGTTCATCTGTGCTGATTTTAGAGCCAACATTTCTAACACATCACCTGAGTGTCTGCAGGCCCTTATAGCTATAATCATTGCTTTCCCAATGCTGAACTATTTATAATCAATACAGTATGGTTTAGTACTATGACTTTGCAAACATCTAAGCTTATCAAGAAAAAAAAAAGGAAATGAAAAAGTACTTGTCTTTATTGCATTTTTCTTAAACAATGCTTTAAAAAAAAGTACTGACTTGCACTTTAGTTTCCAAAAAGAAAACTTGTTTCAGATTTTATGCTGTCTAAAATAGATGGCAGGCAAAAGTGTTTCCCACCCACTGGAAAAGATTTCGTGAAGACCATGAAGAGAGAAATGGGTCAGAGCAAACTGCATTTGTGTGTGTGTGTGTGTGTGTGTGTGTGTGTGTGTGTGTGTGTGTGTGTGTGTGGAGTGTGCAGAGAAAACCTTCTGCTCCCCAGCCCTTATCACTCAGTATGATAAACTTCCCACTTTCTGCCACAAATAGTGCAGAAACATGATTGAAGCTGACATGGAGAACCACTCTAATCAAGTAATAATCACTCTAAATTGCCTCCAGGAAAATCCCCAGTAGCTATTTAGATTAAAGTGTCACAGCTCAATCTGGACTTCTTATATAGGAGGCAGCCACACTCCTGGGCAATTTCAGTGGAGTTAACCAAGTTGGGAAGTAGATCTGCTCCCCTACCTAGGAACCATAGCAAGAGTGGGCATGTGGCAAAAGAAAGATGCTTTATATTACCTTCATTACCCTGTGGAGAGGTAATAAGGACATACTTTTCAACATGAACTTTTTTTCATGGCTGACATGTCCAAAAGAAAAAAAAAAGTTCTTAATAAATGCAAGAAGGAATCTGTTTTGATGGCAAATTTCAAGAGTTGTCAAGTTCAGTTATTTCACCCTTAGCAATACCATTTGGACCTGTCCCTTCATTTCTACTTCACTTGCTACTATTGTAGTTCTGACTTTTTTCTTGAGTCATAATAATAACATCCCAAAATTCACCTCTTCAAAGAAAACACCAACTACATTTTTTCCTGATAAGATGGAGGTCAATTCTTTTGATAAGATGGAAGCCACAGGACCTTGCCATCGGCCCTACAGCTTTGCTCTCCAGATCCCGGGTATAGTCATTGGCCCTCATAAAGCAACTACTCATTGCTTTCTGCCATGCTTCTGATCCCTCCTACAAGGGTTGCACTCCCGCAATAGATTAAAAGATTTTGAGAGAAAGGACTGTTTTCGTTCTGTTTGTATCCCTAGCACGTAGAAGAATATTTTAGCAATCTTTCATTCATTGCAAGATTTTAGTCTCCTGCTTCTCTAAATCAGATCATAATAAGTTCCTTACCTTCTAGAAATAGGTTCTTAACCTGGGGTTAAGACTGAGATTGTCTTAAGAGGAGGACTATTTTTGCCTTTCTTTGATTCTCCAAGACTCATCATTAATTAATTGATTAATACTTAATTAATGTGTTTACTGAATACTTTTTAGCTTGACTGGATCCCAATCTATTGATATCTCTGCCAAAGTAAAGTTGCCAATACACGTCTGATTACGTCATAACAGCCCTTCCATGATGCCCCACTGGCTATCACCCAACACACTGCTTTTCAATTTTCATCTGTTTCTCTGCATTCTTGGACATTTAACAGACTATTAACCTCAACTGGAAAATCAAACAGAAAATTTACTTGATGTAGCTGGCAAAAATTTCAAAATTCTGGAGCAGGAGGTGTCAAAATCTCATGGGGAATGGACAACACTTTACAATCAGAATGAAAAATGTTGAACCTTAAAGTGACCATCTTAGATTTAGACTTCTGTGAGAAGGGAAGGTTCTATGAAGATTTAAAGTCAGTGAGGATAGGATAGGCAGCAAAGGATATTGACAAGAACAGTGAGAAAGAATGGATTTGAAGGCAGTATTTCCTCATTTTATTTTGGAATTATACATCTCTAATCACATTTTTTCCAAATAATATGTAAAGTCGATTCTCTTCTCTCTCTCTGTCTCTCTGTGTCTGTCTGTCTGTCTTTCTGTCTGTCTCTCTCTCTCTCTCTCTCTCTCTCTCTCTCTCTCTCTCTCTCACACACACACACACACACACACACACACACACACACACACACACAAATACTCACATGAGTATTGTTTTCCAGAAGTGCTGAACCAATCCACAAATCCACTAACAGTGTATTATTCTTTTTTAATACACATTGCTTTATAAATCATGTTCAGAGAGAAAAATCAGAGTAAAAAGGAAAAACTATTGGAGAGAGAAAAAAAAAAGAAGTGAATATAGTTTGTGTTGATTTACATTCAATCTCCTTACTCCTTTTTCTGGATGCAGATAGCATTTTCTTTCCATAGTCTAATAGGATTATAAACCACTGAGAAGAGCCAAATCTTTCATAGTTGATATTCACACAACCTTGCTGTTATTGTGTACATTTCCTTGGTTCTGCTTGTTTCGCTCAGCATCAGTTCTATAATCAGCTTGTTCATCATTTTTATAGAACAATAATATTCCATCATCTTCATATACTTGTTCAGCCATTATTATAGGCCAGAACTCAACTCGAAACAAAGGATTCTTATAAGGTGCTAACTCAGTGGACTTGATAAAGATAATGGTTGTTTAGCATGGTGCTTAAAAGTTATCTAGTTCAGTACATGTACTTGGTACTTAATATAGTTCCACAAGATTCACACTTTTGATAAGAGCATATAAGCTTGGATAAACTCAGCCAGAATCAGAACTGAAAGACAGAGATCATGGTGGTGGTCCTTCTGCCTCCCCCACAGAAACCAAGACACATTCAGGAGGACCTCAAGAAGCTGGCAGAGGCATAGAACACAAAGGACTGGCAGCAGGAGCTTAAACTCACAGAATCAAGGAGAGAGATAGGCCTCTAAGAAAGCTAAGGGGCTCCAAGAAAGGAGACAAGACTTTGAAAGAGATAATAAAGGACTTGGACTTCAACACCTGGCTGTACTTGTGGTGATTACTGAACTGAAAAGAAAGCTGCTCCCAGAGACCCCAAGAAAACCTCAACAGAGAATATTACATTTTAGAGAGAGCATTACAAGCCATTCCCTAATTGTTGGGCTTCTACTCATTTTTCTAATTCTTTGCTACCACAAAAAAAGCTATTACAAAAATTTTTGCACTTGTGAGTCATTTTCCCTCCCTTATAATTCCCTTGGGATACAGACCCAGTAATGATGCTGCCAGGTCAAAGGTCTAATTACATTTTTTTTTCTTTTTTTTCTTTTCTTTTTTTTCTAATTACATTTTTAACACTTTTTATCAATAAGACCATTTTAGTTGATAGAAATCTAATCTAATAGCTAGAAATCTAATTCATAACAGCTAAGAGATGCAATAGAAAGAGCTCTGGGCCTAGAATTAGGAAAACCTGTGTTTTAACCCAGTCTGACACTTAACTGTTTGGGCCTAGGCAAATCTGTTTCAGTTTCTTCATCTCTAAAATGGGGATAATGATAGCACCTGGAGAAGAAAGGAATGAAAGAAAGGAAAAGAAATAAAGATAGAAAGGAGAGAGAGAGAGAGAGAGAGAGAGAGAGAGAGAGAGAGAGAGAGAGAGAGAGAGAGAAAGAGAGAAAGAGAGAAAGAGAGAAAGAGAGAAAGGGAAGGAAGGAAGGAAGGAAGGAAGGAAGGAAGGAAGGAAGGAAGGAAGGAAGGAAGGAAGGAAGGAAGGAAGGAAGGAAGGAAGGAAGGAAGGAAGGAAGGAAGGAAGGAAGGAAGGAAGGAAGGAAGGAAGGAAGGAAGAAAAAGAGAGAGAAAGAGAACTTATAAAGCACTCAGCATAGTTCGTGACACATACTTTATGCCTAAAATGCTTTTTCCTTTCCTCTCTTCTTTCTCTTTCCAACTCATATGCCTTCATTTACTGCTCTAAATCAGACTGTGCTTTCTGTTCCATGTAATTATGCCTTTCTTTACTGCCTTGAAGCATCTGTTCTGACTTTTTTAGAAGACCTCATCCTTTTTTCCTTTTCATTTAAATTTTATTCCAATCCTTCCTCCAGGAAACTTTTCTCAATTAGTTTTACCCTGACCCCAATCTACCAGCTCAGTTATTAACCGAGATTTGTCCTTCAACATATTTAAAATTATCCTATCAAATTGAATGCATTTTCTTTGGTCATCTGATTTTTTTTGGTCTTATATTCTCCAGTAAGGGAGATAAAGGCAAGAGTTGTCCCTTATACATTATTTTCAAGTGTCCTTGATTAATGATATGTTGCCTGAATGTCTAGTAGACAAAGATCCCAGCTCTCACTGTGGCTAAATTTCTCTTGTTCCATAGAACTCATTTGTCCAAAGATGCCCTCCCTTTTTAATGAAAATCAGAATAATTATTAGCTTGCTTCAAACACTTTGATTATTGTCCTGCCTCTAACATCTAATAACTGCATCAACCAGGGTAAGTCATTTGAGTCCCCAGTGTTTTAAGCAATCTAAAACTATAAGTTACAAAGAAGTTCCCCACATGCATAACTATCAGTTTGGGAATTCCTTAAGATGACAAAATTGATGAAAAATTATCTCTTTTGATTTTCATTTTTGACGATGGTGGAAGGGGAGCAGGTAGAACAAGTACTAGAAAATTGTTTCAGAGCTACATATAAAGGCTCATTTTTATCTTTTCTTTTCTTAGATTTAGACTGTTTCTCCAGATGTTGCACAGGTTGAAACTGCAGCAAGCATGACCCTATTGTTGATTGGAATGGAAGCTTTGAATCCCTTCATTTCTAACTTAGGCTGTTTTCCCCTTCCTTAGGTTAATGGCCTCCCCACACCCAGGGGCTCATCCTATGGGAGCTAGAATTAGCAGAGACACCCAATTGACTTTAACTGTAGCTCAGAACTCCAAACTCCAGTAATCCATCAGCTCAATCTCCCTTAATAAGAGACTGCAGGCACAAATCACCATCCCTGCCAATAAACAGGGACAGAATCTTGCTTAAGGTCACACAACTATCAATGTAGGAGCTTGAATAAAACCCTGATGACAAAACAAACATTCTATTCACTAGGCCAAGCTACCTCCTGTGAGCATCCTAATGGCATATTCAAAACAGGTATGTTTCTTGCTTCAAATTCTACAAGTGAAGTTTAAATTCAACTGAAAGAAACCTGTAGAGAACAGAGATGGGAGCCTCATTGCCTGAGGGGTTCACTAACATACTCAAATAAAAAGATGACTACAACTAGCTTCCATTTTCATTATCCAAACTCAGAGAAAGACAAGCAGATCAGAGAATTGTCTTCCACTGTGAAGATGAAAAAGGCAACCTCCAGTCAAGAGCTCTGAGACCCAGACCATCAGTGGGTTTCCTCCTAATTAATTTTCTTCATTTCTTCCTCCCCCAGACTTGATTCTTTTTCCCACTAAACCATCCCCCTCCATGCTACAATGACCCTGGTTGCTTCCCAGCTCTTGCCATTCTGTCAAAATATGCAATGGACTGAATTGTGATTCAATAGGCTAGCCCCCGGGGACCCAGATTTTCAATATTTTGAATTTGATAGGGTCCAGGTTGGGCCTTTATTTTTTTAACATGGCAGTTACTTATCCTTTCACCTATCATTTACCTCTAAGTTCCTAAAGAGTAAAAATTGGAGCTACATCTGTAAGATGTCCAAGTAGTTTGCACAAAAAAGTCAGTGTTATGAATATAAAATAATTAAATGGTTGACTCAAACCAACTGGATTTTCTCCATATACAATGACTCCAATGGGATTTTATTCAATTGTTTGCTTTGCCTCCTTTGCTTTTCCCCATATTAGAGAGAGCACCTGACTTGGAGTCAGGAAGATTCATCTTCATGAGTTCAAATCTGATCGTAAGATACTTGCTAGTTGTATGATCTTGGGCAAATCACTTGATATGATTATCAAGTGGATAGGTGGAGAAAGAAATGCCAAATAACTTCAATATCTCTATCAAAAAACAAAACTTCAAATAGGGTCATGAAGAGTTGGACACAAGGGAAATGACTGAACAGCAACAACTCATTACCTCTACTCATAGTCAGCCACAGTGAGGAACTTCAACTTTACAGATATAGAATCATAGAATTAATATTAGAAGGGACTTATGGGAACATTTGTAAAAATGTCTGTTTTTATAGATGAGGAAATGTGCTCAAAGAAATGGAGGAACTTGTGAAATAGGTAATAAGAAGCAAAGCTTCTTCCAGGTTTTCTGAAGGCAAATCCAAGGCCATTTTTAAAATTAATTTTATAATTATAATTTTAACAGTATATATGCATGAATATTTTTACAACATTATCCCTTGTATTCATTTTTTCCAAATTTTCCCCACCCTCCCTCTACTCCCTCCCCTAGATGACAGGCAATCCCATACATATTAAATGTGTTACAGTATAACCTAGATACAATATACGTGTGTAAATCCAATTTTCTTGTTGCACGTTAAGTATTAGATTCCGAAGGTATAAGTAACCTGGGTAGATAGACAGTAGTGCTAACAATTTACATTCACTTCCCAGTGTTCCTTCTCTGGGTGTAGTTGTTTCTGTCCATCACCATCAACTGGAAGTGAATTAGATCTTCTTTATGTTGAAGATATCCACTTCCATCAGAATACATCTTTGTTGTTGAAGTGTATAGTGATCTCCTGGTTCTGCTCATTTCACTCAGCATCAGTTGATGTAAGTCTCTCCAAATCTCTCTTTATTCATCCTGCTGGTCATTTCTTACAGAGCAATAATATTCCATAACATTTATATACCACAATTTACCCAACCATTCTCCAATTGATGGGCATCCATTCATTTTCCAGTTTATAGCCACTACAAAAAGGGCTGCCACAAACATTTTGGCACATACAGGTCCCTTTCCCCTCTTTAGTATTTCTTTGGGATATAATCCCAGTAGTAGCACTGCTGGATCAAAAGGTATGCACAGTTTGATAACTTTTTGGGCATAGTTCCAAATTGCTCTCCAGAGTGGCTGGATTCTTTCACAACTCCACCAACAATGTATCAGTGTCCGAGTTTTCCCACAGCCCCTCCAACATTCATTATTATTTGTTCCTGTCATCTTAGCCAATCTGACAGGTGTATAGTGGTATCTCAGAGTTGTCTTAATTTGCATTTCTCTGATCAATAGGGATTTGGAACACTCTTTCATATGAGTGGATATAGTTTCAATTTCATCATCTGAAAATTGTCTGTTCATATTCTCTGAACATTTATCAATTGGAGAATTATTTGATTTCTTATAAATTAGAGTCAGTTCTCTATATATTTTGGAAATGAGCCCCAAGGCCATTTCATTACATTACACTGTCTCACCCATTTCTGAGCTCTGATCTGTCTCTTCCTTTTTTTCTGTCTCTGTCTTTCTATCTGTATCTGTCTATCCCTCCTTCTCTGTGTCTACCTTTCTCTGTCTCTCTCTATTTCTCTGTCTTTCTCTGCCTTTCTCTCTTTTTCCCTTCCTTTTCTCTCCTCTTCTCTCTCTCTCTCTCTCTCTCTCTCTCTCTCTCTCTCTCTCTCTCTCTCTCTCTCTCTCTCTCTCTCTCTCTCTCTCTCTCTCTCTCTCTCTCTCTCTCTTTTTCTCCATCTCTTTTTGTCTCTCAATCTATGGGTGTATCTCTGCCTTTTATCTCTTTCTTTATTTCCACCTCTCTCTGACTCATTTTAATTCTCTCTCTACCCTGTAGTCTGTCTTCCAAAAGCAGAGTGTTTGAGAACCCTGTGATAACTAAATGATAACTCCATGATTCAAAATGTGCAACATCTCAAAAGAGGAGCTGTGATTTCAGAGTTGATTCTGATAAAGAAGAAGGAACTCAAGGTTATAGTAGAACTGACAGGACCCACAGGAATGGGGGATGGACTCTCTCAGAATATGGGATAGAGTAGAAGAAATTTGCACATAGTATCTAAATTCGGAGACAGCACCTTTTTCAAATATTTCTGCAGAAAGATGAATAAGATATAACAAACTAATATTTTGCAACCTAATTTTCCCCAAATAGATGAGAAACTTTCATCAATGAAATACTAAGATATAAACAGAAATCAGTCAATAGAAAGAAAGGGAGCAGTTCGTGTGTGGCCATCTAAGGAGCTCACTTACTAACTCATAATAAAATATTTTATTGAAGGATGAAACAAGAAAAAGGAGCTAAGAGCTAAATACAAAAGAATATGGTTCCATAAGAACTGTTTCAGAAATTATAATACTTATTAAAAGTATATTTGAAGAGCACTCCAAAAGGGAAGCACTAACTACAAAAAAATCTGTTATGATAGAAAAGAAGGTAGATAAGAAGTTTGTCACAGAAATTAATCTCATCTTTTTTGAGGAAGCTGAGGTGGGAAATTATATTGAGATTTTAGTGAAACATTTGAAAGAGACTGTGACACCCTTGTGCATATAACAATGGGACATGAGTTAGATAGTACTATCAGCTGACATTGGAAGTGATGGAATCACTGAAACTAAACTGCCACCATTACTTGCCCAAAACCAAGTTGGAGAGAGAAAGACTCCCATGGGTGATTGTTCCAAAGATTTATACTTGACTCTGTGGAGATCAATAATTTAATGAATGAGTTAGATGAAGGATTAGGAAGTATCCCTGTCATTTTGTTAAAGATAAAAGTACCTTTCACATGATCAGTCACATCTTATTCTTTGTGACCCCATTTGGGGCTTTAGTGACAAAGATATTAGAGTGGCTTAACTTTTCCTTCTTTATCTCATTTTACAGATGATGAAATTGAGGCTTGCCCAGAGTCACACTCACTAGTAAGTGTCTAAAGCCAGATTTAAATTTAAGATGATCCTAGCACTCAATCCACTTTGTCAAATAGCTGCCAGCCTTTCACATGGCAAGTATTTAATAGATTAGACATCTGGTCATGAATTTGCTATTGAAAGTAACCTTTGAGGGTAGAAGGGCTAACAACTGAATTTTAAAGTTGAGAAAATGAGATTCAGAATAATTTAAGCAATTTAGCCATGGTCTTATAACTACTAAGGATCTGAAATTAATTTTCTTGGTTCTTCTTGACTCCAAATCTAGCAATCTATCCATTGTACCCTGTTTTCTTTTAGTGTTTGTTGAATGAATGAATCACTAAAAGGATAAAAGAATCAAGATTGAAAAATTCTCAATAGTGTAGAGGACTGAATCAGAGAATAAAATTTCATTTAATAAAATTATACATTTGAGTTTTTAATAAACCACTTCACAAACACTAGATAGGAAAATCATGTAAGATAATTTCTATGGAAAAATATTTCTTGGAGGTTCAGTAGAAGCTCAATATAGCTTAAAAGTCTGATACAGAAACAAAAACAGCAAGTGGTACCTTTGATAATATTGAGATAGGTATGTCTAGAATAAGGGAAGCATAAAGCATCAGGACAGAATGGAAGCAATGGTTATTCTGAAATCATCAAATCTGTTTTTTTAACCCTTGGTCTTCCACTTCTAAGCTCTATGATCTGAGAAATTTACTTGGAATCTCAATCTCCTAATATGTAAAAAAGGGGTAGTCTGGAGAAAAGTTTTTTAAACTCTGCATTTCAGCCCCATATGGATTCTTATGATAATATGAGGGTCATGAAAGTATGATTTATTATCAGTAAATGTTTGATTTGTATACTTATTTTATATACTATAAAATGTAAAAATTTCTCAGAGGGAAAAGAGGTCGTGCATGGAAATAGTTTGAGCCCTGAACTAGAGGATCACGGGAGCCTCTTACAATTCCATAATTAGGATATTTTCATTTGAGGGTAGCATTTTTATATTTTGCCCTAGTTCAATGACATCTGGTATAGGATTCTCAGTTGTGGGTACCATTGTTTTGGAAGAATGATGCTAAGCTGGTGGATATCCAAAATAGGGTGACCAGTATGGAAAAGGATCTTGACATGAAACAGGATGTTTAGTTGAAGGATCAATTTATGTTAACCTAAATAAGAGAAGACTTATGAGTTATAACCATTGTCCTTAAGTATTTTAAACATGGTCTGTGACAGAAGGATTGTTTTTGTTGGCTCTAGAGAGAATGACTTAGAGTGGGGGTTAGAAGTTGGAGAGAAACAGGATAACAATAACTGTAAAAGTAGTAAGATTTATATAATTTTTAAGATTTGCAAAGGGATTTACAAATGTTACCACATTTTATCCTTATAACAACCATAGGAAATAGTTGTTATTAATATCTTATTTTGCAGTTGAAGAAACTAAGATGGAAAGGTTATATGACTTGTTAATATAATTTGCTCAGGATCACACAGCTTGTTAATATAAATGCCCAAATTTGAACTAATATCTTCCTTACTCTAGGTCCAATGCTCTATGTTCTTAGTTAGGGATAACTATTAATGAAATGTACTAACATGAGAAGGAGGGGATTAACTCTCAATTGACTGTTTTGATGGGACTCTGGGGGATCACTTGTCATCAATATTATCAAGGGAATTATTTTGAGGTAACAGGGAATTGACTGACCCTCCTGGGTCTCTTCCACCTAACAGATTCCAGGTTTCCATGCTGAGCACAAAGCAAGAATTGGTTAAGTCAGGTTGAGACAAAATGGCTTCAATTTGTCAATCAAAGACAAGACAACTCTATATTAAAATTTAGCCAAAAGAATATAATAGAGGCAAATAAATGGAATGTTCCCTTATAACAAATACATATGACATGGTAAATATCTTATTTAAAACTCTAGAGATCCTGATACACATTTGAAGTTTGATACAACCTACAGGCAATCTGATATTAATGCAAAAATATATCCTAAAAAATGCATGCTATGATCAAGGGGGATCAGTTGCAAATGATGTGGGAACTACATTATAAATTTCCTAGAAGTAGCCCAATATTAATCCTATTTGGGCTAAAATTTCAAATTTGAAAGAATAATATTTGAAAATAGAAATCTCTTTTATTTTCTTTATGCACCTAATTACTAAAGCACATATCTACCAATAAGACTGACAATGCCAAATATATATCTATATATTGATAAACAAGTTAATAAATGTAACTCACAAAATAATATGCTAGTATAATTTGAAAATACTTCCCCATAATTTGTTTTTCTTTTAAAGACTTAATGCATCATTTTCTTAAATATAACAGATTGTCTGTGATGATCTCTCCAGCTACTCAAAAGAGATAAAGCCTAATAAGTTAAACATCAAAGAGTAAATGGATGAAAAATGACCATTTTGTACATAATAGCACATATTAAAATGCATAATCTATTGAGTTAGTTCACTGATACTACAAATAGAAATTAATAGAATGGATACAGAAGAGTGGGTTTGATTGTATTTCAGGAATTATGAAATACTTTCAATAGTTCTGCACTAAATGGCACAGAACACTCTTTTCCTTCCTTCCTTCCTTCCTTCCTTCCTTCCTTTCTTCCTTCCTTCCTTCCTTCCTTCCTTCCTTCCTTCCTTCCTTCCTTCCTTCCTTCCTTCCTTCCTTCCTTCCTTCCTTCCTTCCTTCCTTCCTTCCTTCCTTCCTTCCTTCCCTCCTTCCTTCCTTCCTTGTTTCCTTCTTTATTTCCTTCCTTCATTCCTTTCTCCTTTCCTTCCCTTTCTGCCTTCCTATCTTTTCCCTTCTTCCCCTTTTCCCTTCCTCCATTTCTTCCCTTGTCTGCTTTCATAATCCATGCCTCTAACTTTCCTCCCACTAACAAATAAAACAATAGCAAAATAAAATAATCATTACAAACTTGAATATTCCAGCAAAATAAATGCCTATATTAACCTTGTCAGAAAAAAAAATATATATATATATATACATAATTTAAGTTCTTCAAGAATGAGTATGAGTAATATGTTTCTTCCTGATTTCTTTTAGATTCATGGTTTTTCAATTTATTTGAGCTCTAAAGTTTTTGATTTTTTTCCCCCTTTGTAATGTGTCATTATGTAAAGTATTTTCCTAGCTTTGCTCAATTCACTCTGCATGATTTCATAGAGTTCTTACCTATTTCCTATAAAATTCTCCATTTTGTCATTTCTTATGGCAAAATATTACATTTATGTATCATAAGTGGTTTAGCCATTCCTCTTCTTCAGTTTCCAATTTAGGGTTACTACCAAAAAATAGTTGCTGCTGCTGCTGCTGCTTTGTGTATGTTTGTGTGTGTGTGTGTGTGTGTGTGTGTGTGTGTGTGTGTGTGTGTGTTTGGTATGTCTATGTGTCTGTGTAAATAACATTTTGTATCTAGTTCAATATTCATTTCTATAATGGCTTTAACTAATTCACAGTTACACCAACAGTGTTTGAATGTATCAGTTTTTTTCTGTAATTTCAAAATTAATAATTTTCTCCTTTTATTTTCCTTTCACATATGATGGCCATAAAGGAGAACTTCATAGTTGCTTTAACTTGCATTTCTCCAATTATTAGGGAATATCTTATAATTAACAGTAATATTCTTCATATATTCATACTTATTAGCTATAAAGCCTTGTACATTACCACAACCATGAGAGAATCTTTTCTGATGACAAGGAGCAATGAAGAAATTATTATCCCCTGTATGTTATCAAACACCTATATATTATCAAACATATTTGGGGCACAATAAATGTTATTAAAGATGTCATCTATGAAAAAATAATCAGTAAAAAAGATAAAGTGGTCACACAGCATAAGTGAAGGAAGCAAATTAAATAAATTAATGAAATACACAGCAATTTTTAATTGTTGGGTATACAGATTTAAAAGTAAGATAGTCCCTGCTCTCAAGAAGATCACATTCTAAATGAAAGATATCATATATAAAAAATTCAAGTAGATGGAGAGTCCCTAGTGATATTTAGGATAGAGCAACGATACAGATACCAAGGTTTAGGGTTCCATAAAATATACATCTAGGTAAAAAAGCAACACCTATAGGTCTAAAGTATACAGTGACAGGGGAAATCGTAAGGTCTGATGATATCCATCTTACTAGAAAGATTTTGGACATTTCCCTATTTATCCAAGTACTATAAGAGACCATGACAATCTAGTGATGGGACTGTTGGCAAAGGGCAATAGGTCCCTAGAGTCCCAGTTGGCCACGGGTTCTAAGTACCTTCCCAAAAGAGTGGGAATTAAGGAAAAATGGGAAATACCAAAGTGACAGGAAGGTTAAGGGAAAGGGTTTTGGTGGGGATTGTTTGTTTGTTTTTAGCACCTACTCCTGCTGGATCTTTTTGAGCCAGTAAAAAGCTAGGGTGTGAGAAATTGTGGATTGTAGAAGTGAAAGGCAGGGGAAAGGCTCTTTGTGTTCCAGAACCATCCAGTGCTTTAAAATATATCCAAGTATCGATTGATCTTATACCCACAAAATATTAAAGACCTCCATCATTTGGGAGTAGATACTCTAAAAACAGTTTTTAAGCCATATAGAAATAATAAATAATACAAGGATAAGTTGCAAAGTACGAAGATGTAGTTTGGTAACCATATAACCAATTTTCCAAATTATATAGACTTTAAGTTTTCAAAGCAATGATCAAATTTCAATGTCTGTCTTTCTAAAACTCCTTGAATCCTAGTTTGAGTCAAGCCCCTTATGTGCACAATGAAAAGAATATTTTCTTTGAATTGGTAAACCTAGGTTAAAATCTTTCTCAGGAACTCTCTGTGCTACCCTGGAAAAGTAACAATATCTCCTGGGTTCAATTCCCTTATCTCAAAGTGAGGAGGTTGGATTCCCTAGGTATCGATACTATACATCTAAATGCTAGATTTGCCTCAGTTCCAGTCCACTGGATGGCTTATAAATCTTATAAATTGGATACTTAAGAGACAGAGTCAAACCTAGCCAATGATATTCAGAGAGCATACCAATCACAGAAACTAACAGAAAAAAGTCAGATAAGACTTGTACAAGAGTTACTAGACTGAACCAGGACTTAACAGTAATTCTAGTCCAGTTTCACATGGCTCATCAATGAGATCAGGCATGTAGAATAAGCACCATTTGAATGGACTCCAAATGGTCTCCCTTTAACACAATTAAAAGTCATGGTCATGATTTTATTGCTTTGTCAAATTTCCTGCTTGAATCAAAAAGAATTTCTAGCAATGAGAGATTTAAGATAAAAAGATAAAGCTGATGAAAAGAGAATAAAAACTAAGTCACTTCTTAGAACAAGTCAATCCCTTGGGAAGGTGCCTTGTAGCCTGATTTGTTGAAATGAAAATTACAGTGGATGTAGATTGATATGCTATGGCTAAATCAATAAATAACTCAGCATCTATAGCAGCAATGATTCCTGACAGTTCCTTTAAAATACTAAACATTTGCCAAATGAGAGTGCTAAATATTTTGCTGATTTTTCAAATTTTCTGAAAGTCTAAATTTACAATTATAGTCTCCAATGTTAGTTTGATTTAAATCTTTCTACCAAGAATAGAATCAGTGCATACTTACTAAACCCCCCCCCATTTTTAAAAGTAAGCTTCTCCATAATAGTCATCCAGTCTAGAGCTAACTATGTATGACATACTTTCCTACAAGAATATTGCAGAAAATAATGTCTAAATAACTACTTTTCATAACATTTTGATAAGAAGTCTCAAGACTGAGAGATACAGAACTTCAATAAAACAGTGAGATCAACCAATGGTGTTCTTTTAATTAGTGCAGATTTCAAATGACCTATGTCATCATATGATATGTGATTCATAATTACGGAACTTTAGATTTGAAATGGATATCAGAAAATATGGGGAAATGATCTCCTGGTCCTGCTCATTTCACTCAGCATCAGTTCATGTTAGTCTCTCCAGCCTTCCTGAAATCAGCCTGCTGATCATGTCCTATAGAACAATAATATTCTATAACATTCTTATACCATAACTTGTCCAGCCATTCTCCAACTGATGGGCATCCCCTCAGTTTCTAGTTTCTTGTCACCATAAAAAGGGCTGCTACAAACATTTTTGCACATGTGGGTCCCTTTCTCTCCTTTATGATCTCTTTGGGATATAAGGCCAGTTGAAACTATATGATATAATCTCAAGTCAGTGACAAACAATGAAGGGAAAATCATTTCTGTGTTTTCCTGAGAGAGAGCTTGCATGAGAATGAGAGAGTGTCAAAGGGAAGGAGTAAAATAAGATGAAAGAAACAGAAATCTTAATTCAGTGCTAGGAGGAAATCCTACCAAAGAACACTCTCATGGGAGAGTCTGCTAATTTTACATAGGGGCAACTACAAGCCATATAGCTGGGGAAATTTGTCCACAGTCACATTTCTAATAAGTGTCCGAGGCAAAATTAGGAACTCAAATCTTGACAACTAGATTGGAGTCTTTTCTGTCATACCATACTGCCTCTTCATGTTAAAAAACGCACACAAAAATAAAATGAATACATTATCAATGCCTTTTTTAACATATGTTATCATTAGGGTGTTAGGGTCTTATTGTGCCCCATAACAAGCCCTCTTGGTACCAGGACCCTCCTCCCCAAAGTGTTAAGTAAGGCAGCCCCAAGACATTTTTTTTTCCTCTTTGCATAGCCCAGGAAAGATTCTACTTTAGTTCATCTGTCAGGAACATTACCCAAAACCCACTACACTCTCCATCTATTAAACAATAGGTAGGCCTAAGGAGCCAGATTCCATCTATTTAAAGAACATTGCATAAATAAAGCAGTGACCGAGAGAAAGTACAATGCAGCCAGGGTTGCTATGGCAGAGAGCCAGGGGTGTTTATGGGGGAAGAAGGGGGAAATCTCTGGGTTGTTCTGAGGTTTCAGGATCAGAGTGTTCTTTCATCAAAAAAAAAAAAAACAAAAAAAAATCAAGACATCACACAGTTCACTCAGATTTTGCAAACTGTACAAAATCTTGTAAATTACAGTTTGATTGGAAAAGTAGATATTAGAGTACTTCACACCTGAACCCCAAATATCACTGTCAGCTTTTAATAAAGGACATGTAGAATTTTCCACAACAAGCAAGGGAAGGAGGGGAGGCTTAGAACTCATTTCACCTTTAATTAAATACAATTTAAAGCACATTTTCCATATTTTCAATAAACTGGCAGAAAACAAAAAATTAGAGACTTTGATACTAATTCTGATTTTGCAATAATATATCTGTTAATATTATATATCATATTAAGTCATATTATACTATATATTTTATAACATCATATCCCAATATATTACAAATAAGTCCAAATTAGTGCTCATAATGCATTTCCTTAAATGGTGGTATATATTCAGATTTGCACCATTTGAAGGTACAATTATATAAAATATGATAATTGCTTCTAGTCAAATGGAAATATGCTGTGTAAATTCAAATAATGGACCATTTCAGGGGATTTGTTATTCTTACTAATGAGATTCAGTTGTTTATGCATCTAATTGCATAGTACTATATTGTATTAATCATATTATATCATGTCATATAATATTATAGTTTCCCCTTACAAACAAATTAAGGCTTATTTGGTAGCTTTGCTCAAAAGAAGCTCATTACTAAGTCCACATTTAAGAAACCTTCAGAACCTGATAATTTAAAACACATATGAAAAAAAAAAAACTTCCCACCAGTTTCTAATTTTTATTTCTTAATTATTATACCTGGTAAAAAAGCTTTGATGAAGTTTACACATATTCTTTAAGAGAATTCAGCAACCCTTTCCCTTCCATGATCTATAGCATGCCCTATCAAAAGGTAAATTAATAAATATTGGGTACATTCTGTAAACACCAAAATATCAACTGAAATGCTGAATCTGCATCACTCTCTACTCTATTTGCAACTCTCCTGGAGGCTAAGCAGTAATTTTTAAATTTATTTCTGTCTTCACTTCAGACAAACTGTGAGAAATTTGTGGAATCTTGTCTCAAAGTCTCAATACCTAGTCTGGTGATTTGCACACATATATTTTTAAGTGGATGAAATATTAAAATCAGTGCTTAGTGGAAATTTTATGAGAAGTTAATAGTAAGAGAAGAAAGGAATGTTATAGCGTTTAAAAAAAAAACTATATAGTTCTAGATCAGCAGTTGCCAAACTTTTTGAGTGTGAGGATGGGCTTTTTAATATCCATTAAATATCATTAAATTCTACAAAATGGCGATTATGCTATTAGTATCCAGTAAATTAGTAATTACACGGTGTTATATATATGCTACAATTGATTAATGATCTCATTCATCTAAATTCTTTCTCTAACAAGGCAGAGCACAGAATGGTAGATGTCAGTCCCCTACTCAATAAATTCTAAAACCAAATGTAAATTCTTCCAATGTTGCTTGTCCTTCATTTAAAACAGATCATCCCAGTCAGGGGCAGCAAGATGGTATAGTGGAGAAGCACTGGTCTTAGATTCAGAAGGACCTAAGTTCAAATCCGATCTCAGACCCTCAACACTTCCTTGTTATGTGACTCTGGACAAGTCACTTTACCCCAATTGCTTAGCAAAACCAACAGAAATAATAGGTTCCAGCTAAGTCTCATTTGGTCATTTTTTGGGTTTTTTGATGGTTCAGAGTGAATGTAAATAACAATTGTTTCTATTCTGTCCAGAAACTCTTGAGGATCCATCCTCTCCCAGAATTATTCTTTTTTGAAAGCAAAGTAGGTCAACTTTTGCCTCAATTCTTCCCTAGCCTTAAATTACTGAATGAGTGTTGGTTTAAATAAATGGAGACCTGGGAAACACTTACCCTACGAAGACCAAGGTCTCCCATTGCATTTGGAGTCATTGCCAGTCATCTTAACCTATGTCTTACCACTGGATTCTGATAATTCTGGAGGAAATTGTGAGGTTTTGATTTTCTCATCTCTCCCTCAATTAAATCCAACTCATTTGCTAGTCAACACATCAATCTCCTAATGTCATTTGTCCTTTTGGGGAATGAAGGATGAACAAACCTCCTTTCCCATTCTTTTTATATCTTACTCTCACCCCACTCCCCTTTACCAACTCAGACACACACACACACACACACACACACACACACACACACACACACACACACACACAATGTTTGGCCAAGTGAAACTGGACTCCTTACTGTTCCTCCAAAAAAAAAACCATGGCTTTTCTTCCAGCTCTGGATATATTCTCTGGTAGTCTCCCATTTTGGGAATGTTCTTCCTCTTCATCTCTGATCTTTGGCTTCCCTAACTTCCTTCAAGTTTCCACCTTCTACAGGAAATCTTTCCCAATCCTTCTTGCTTTTAGTGTCTTTCCATTGTTGATTATTTCCAACGTATCCTGTTCATATACAGTTGCTTTCCCCACTAGAGTAAAAGCTCAGAGCAAGAGCTATTTTGTACTTTTCTTTCAATCCCTTGATCTTAGCACAGTGACTGGTAAATAGTAAGCACCCAATAATTTTTATTGGTGTACCTACCACTTGAAAAAATATAAGTTCCTTAGGGAAGAGGGACAACTCATTTTTACTTGTGTATCTCCAATACCTAGACCTAGAAATGTTATGGAAATTACATTATTAAGTATCTTATAAGCACCAGGCACGGTGAGAATCAATAAACATTTACTAAGTATTTAATATGGACCAGACTGGGGATACAAAGAAAAAATCAGGAGCTCACTTCCTAAAGGGCAAGATTGGATGTCATCAGCTGTATGTGTGTGTATACATAAAGTCTATTTAGTAATATTGATTTAGATACATAGATGTATATATACATCTCTCTCTCTGTATATATATATACATATATATATACATACATATATATATATAATATATGTATGTATACATACATCTATGTATGTCTATACGTTTAGTCATTATATATGTATATATGTGTGTGTATGTGTTCATGTGTGGGTGTGGGAGGGTGAGTGTCTAAATAGTCTAAATGACTAAATAAAGTAGATACAAGAAATATCAGAGAAAAACCACTAAGGTCCTCCTCCCAAGTTGAGATATCAACTGAGTCTTGAAAGAAGCCAGAATAGTCAGTAGGTGGAAGGAGGAAGAACATCCCAGGCATGCAGAATAGCTGGCAAAAAGACACTGAGCTAGGAGATAGATTGTGGGGATGCTATAGATGGAAAGAAAAATAAGTTAATTCTTAAACTTAAATAAGGAGTAATGGAAAGAAAATATATTATTGTCTGGTGGAGGCATGTAGGCCCATATTAAATGATTGTTCTTTTCTGGATTGATGGTAGCCTGTCTTTGTTGGCCCTACCAATGTGACTCTGAGCCTTGCTTTCTCATAAGATTATCAAATAAGTAGAAATGTATTCTGGGAAGATGGCAAAGTAGGTTGGAACTTTTCAGGTTGTCCACATTGCTTCCACAAACAGAAAATCACTATGAAATGAACAGACAACAGCAAAATAAAGGGGTAAAGCAGTTAGCCTCCTAAGACATCTTGAGAAGATCTCAGAGAGCCTCCAGGGGCTGATATTTAGCTTTAGGGAAGTGTAAACTGCTCCAGGACAACTCCACTGAATCAACATGTAGCACATTCTGGAGCAGTATGGTTAGGAAGCAGACTGGGCTCTCGGGTTCTAGAGCAGCATGGTTGGGAAGCAGACTTGGCCATGGGTTCTGGAGCAACATGGCTGCCAATTGGCTAGGACTGCAGCAGAATGGTTGGGAAATAGACTGGGCCCCTAGGCTCTGGAGCAGCATGGTTGAGAAGTAAACTGGGCCTGTGGGTTCTGGAGCAGCATGGTTGGGAAGCAGACTTGGTCCATGAGTTCTGGAGCAGCATAGTGGGCAACTGGCTAGGCCTGGAGCAGGATGGTTGGAAAATAGACTGGGTTCTGGAGCAGCATGGCCTCAAGAAACTTCATCTCAACTTTTACCTGACTGACATACTCAAGAAATCTCATCTCACAAACTTTCCCCTCACTGTCCTGAGAAGTTTTCCTGCATGAACTCTGATGTAAGGAACAGCAGAAGCTTAGCAGGAGGTAGTTTGAAGGCCCCCCTATTGTTTCTAGAAACCAGGTTTACTCCAGAAACCAGGTTTACTGAAGCTGACCAGCTGTGATCCCAGCCAGTGGCAATGGGCTAGGAGGACTGAGCATACACATAATGAATGTGTCCCACAGGGAGCAGCAGGAAATGTCCAGGACAGCATGGCTGGGGTCCCGGCTGGGTATTAAGAGCAGACAGAAATCTGAAAATAACAGTAAAGAGGAACATTGCACACAACTCAGGATTAAAACTTGTTTAATAAAAAGCCACTAAAAATAAAACAAAATATAAATGAGAAAACAAAGGAAAAAGAACTTGTACATAGTTACTTGGGTAAAAAATAAAAATATCTGGACTCATATACAGATGAAGATAATTAGGGTAAAAAAATCCTACTCCAAGGCATAACATTAAATGATCATATGTCCAAAAAGTATTCTTAAAAAAAACTTTGAAAAGAATTTAAAGACCAAATAAGAGAGATTAAGAAAAATCAATCCAAGAAAATTATGAAAAGAGAATTGGAAAAAGAGATACAAAATTTTAAGGAAGAAAATAGTTCTCTACAATGACTATAATTGGGCTAGAAAAAATTACCATATTTTACATAATTCTAACTTCTAATAGTAAAAATTTAAATACATGTAACCACTTTTTAATTTTAACTAATGAGGACCTAGGCATATATACAAACTTGAATTAGTTTGTCTCTGAATTTCAATGTATTGATTTAAGTAACTTAAAAAATGCCTTTGCCTATTTTTTGCTTCATCCTTTTGATTAAAATTTTAGAAATGTTTGATGTGAAATTTAGGAGCTATTAATAATTAGGAAAAAGAACTCCTAGTAATTAAGATGTGACTTCTGAATTATGTTTTCCTTCCATTTGAATCTTTTCTAAGCATTATTGGAAGAAGTACTGGAAGAAAATTTAGCTAAGTCACCGCCAAAATACTCATTCAATTTATACCTACTGATCTAAATTTCCCTTCTAACTACATTTCTTTCAGTGTTTTGTTTTATTTTGTTTTGTTTTCCAAAAACTAACCATGAGTTTCTCAGCAGCTACGTCTTTAGTTAGATTGATCAAGGAATTTGCAATGAAGCCAACCATAACAATTACAAAAAGTTCAAGAAGTCCTTTCATAAATGGATATGGATGGTACCTTCCCCAGGGATTTGTAATTCAGAATGGAACAAGTCCTTCCACATAAAACCAAAACATAATCATGGTTCATTAAATCCAGAATGTTATTGGTATGGGCACTGTCTCCACCATGAAAGAATAGCATTAACAAGAGAAGGGTGACAGATGCATGAGAGAACATTGAGGTTAGATTTCATTTAGTAGCCTTCATTGGGTTGAATGCTTTTCTGATCAAAAATGGAAATTTTTCAGGAGCTGAAAGTATTACTATCTGTTTGAAAGAAAATGTGTGTCTTATTTTAATAGTCCATTGGAGCTGTGATCTCATTAATATGAGTATTCATTCTAAGAATATACATTTAAACTTAGCCAGACTTTTCTAATCTGTTCAACTTTTCTATGTGCCTTTTCATATCTTTGCTGCAGGATTTATTTTAGCATTGGAAAAAAATGCTTTGGTCTGCTTATTTGATTCTATATCTAGAATAATCTTAGCCATAATGTTTTATTGTTATTATTATTCATCCATGAGGGACCTGAAAGTTCAAGAATGAGAAAATGAAAATAAATTAGGATTAATATTCATGGGAAATAAATTCCAATAACAGTATATCACCTCTCTTATTCTACTCATGAGTTTCAAAATACCAAAGTCAATATCATTGGTAAAAAGATTTTTTTTAAAAAATTAGATGTTCCACAATAAACTCTTGAAGTGGAACTTAAAATTACAAAGACCTTTGTGATATTTTTAAAAGACTAACCCATTTGAATTCAATTCAACAAATTAAATATCTTTTAAATATCTACCATGTGCAAAGGATTTGGCTAGGCACTGGAGATGTAGAAGTAAAAATAAAAAAAAAGAAAAAAAAAGAAAAAAAAAAGGTCTGTCTTCAAAGAGCTTACATTCCATGAAAAAGTTACAATATTCCATGGACCAAATGAAGAAGTAAAACTGTGTTGTTGCGTGAATACGATCACAAATCCATTGAAGTATCAAAATAAGAAATAACTATTGTTATTAAATCAAGCTTCATGTCAGTTTTATAGCAAAACCTTATTTAGAAGACTTCATTCTAGTAGTGTCATTACTTTAATGTTCATCTCAATGAATTTCCTTTTTTTATTTATTTCAGCATCTCATTGTAATTTATGGAATAGGTATATATACCGAGACTTCATTTCAATTTGTAGTAAAAACAAAATATTTGCACAAACAGCAAATACATTTAAATAACAAGGCAGCCATTATATTGCTTTGTGAAAACACATAAAAAGTACTATAATATTGAAATCCACTGAGAAAAAAAAGTAATATACAAAACCATCACTATCATGTGAAATCGTTGGAAAAAAAAGGAGAAAAAATAATATAAACAGAAATAAGTATTCTATTACATAAATGATCCTTTGTTTACTTTCTATATAAAGAAAGCATATTTCAATTCTACAAGAGTCAATGGTCCTTTCAACATGCAGGTTGTTCTAAAGACTATACGTTAGTATAAGCTTTTGCTATTTCTCTTCTTTCTTTCTCAGAAGGCAAATGCAATTTATCTTCTGTATATTTATGCCCAGAATCTGACTCTGTACCCACCTACCCCTATATCATGAGCTTAATGAATATACCAGAAATAAATTGATTGAATTTATGTGATTGCAATAATAAAATCCACTCATATAGTATTCATGTTTATCCCTTGTCTCTTTATGAAATTTATATAAACCTAAGACACACAAATGGATCAAGAAAAAGTTAGAATTAAAATCTAAATATCCAGATCTAATGTAGTACCATTCCTACCAAGTAATAATAACTAGTATCCAGGCCTCTCTGTTCTAATTTTTTCCTTGGGTATGTGAATTGCCCCATACTGAGTTTATCTTTCCCACCACACACAGAGCCTCACACATAGTAGGAACTTGATAAATGATATTTGAACAAAACAAAACAAAAACAAACACATAAAAAAAAAACAATATATCTAAGGAATATTGGAAGTCAGTGAGTCATGAGGCCAAAAAAAAAAAAAAAAAAAAAGAAAAAGAAAAAAAAAGAAATATGAAAAACACCAAGGACAAATCTATTCTTCAAATATCCAGTCAAATCTCATTTGACAGCCAATAAAAATGGAATTTGTATGCCACTGAGTACCTCAGCCTAATAAAATTATATGCAAGAGAAAGGAGACATCTCAGTAGATTTAAAATATTGCTTTCCCAGCACACTATTTAAGGAATGAGGTGAAATTCTACTGAGGTTTAAGTTGATGAATAAATAACTGCATATAGACCAAAAAATTTAAATATTTATTTCAAATGCTAAATATTGAAATGCACCTGATTGTTTTCTGCATCAACTTTGGAGAAAATGATACAAATCCATTAAAAATAAATATATATGGCTAAAATATTAGAACCTTCAGTCAAAATCCTATATAACCCTAAAAATCATAGAATCACAAGTCAAATCTAGAATGAAGTCTTAGAGGCCATTGAGTTCAACCAAGCTCTCTCATTCTATAGATGAAGAAACAAATTACAAGAGATTAAATGACTTGCCCAGAGTAGCACAACAGGTAAGGGTCTAAAGTATGAGCTGAACTTAGACACTTCAGTGTAAGAACCTAATCACTCTCCTAGCTAACTACCTAGCCTGTTCATCATTGTCCTTTCTCTTCTGTTTCCTCTACTCCATTTAAGGATAACTGAATATTAAGATATTTTTCTCTAGCATAAATTAAAATTGATCAAGTAATTGGTCCATCAATTAAAATTGCTGTCAAAATATTATATAATTGTATTTTCTACATTCATTACAATGAATATGATGAAAGTCTTTTTCTTTTAATTGCACATCTTCCCATTGGGAATTTTAGGAGAGAAACTACTTAGTGCATCCTTAGGCTCCATGTTCTTTCTATATTATGTTGCACTTAAACTTTTTGCAGAACTGAATGTCATCAATTATTCAAGGTCAGAACTTTATGTAAAAAGAAACCTGGGTTTTAAAAGTTCAAACAGATCTTTTGGCTTAATAGTCAATCCTGGCATTTAAGAGTTGGAATAATTTTCTAGCATTCTATTAAAATTTATTTCTTGTGATCTCATGGAGAAATAATTCATTTTAGGCCAAATGTTTAAAAATATATTTAAGATTAAGCTGGAGGCACACCTTCAGTAATATAATTAAAACCTAGAACAACACTTATTGAGAAAAAAAAGTTGCAGTTCTTTCCCTGAAAGGGAAAAAATAAGACAAAAATAAAAGTGAAATAGGGCATATTCAAACCACAAACATATTTATCCATTCATTTATGTATTCATCCAGTCACTAAATATTTATCCAGGAATTACAATGGCACTGTGGTCCAGGTGCCAGTGATGAGAAAAGGGAAGCAACCCTTGCCCCAAGGAAGTTTAAATCCTATTGACAACAATGAATTAAATACCCACTTATAGGGTATAGGGAGGAAGGAATAGCTACTGTATTATTTCATAACTGAAAACATTACCAGATGTTAAGCCATGAACTCAATACTAGACTTGATTATATTAAAATAATAGATGGTGATTTATACCCAAATAATTAACTTTTAATCTTTGCATGCAGAATTAAAATTATTCTCATTTTCCCATATAAAAATTTTATTGAAATCAATCACAACCATCACAGAGAAAATTCAGGGTGTAATGTTGTAAAAACAATCTAAAATGATGCTATGTTAATAGTTTCCATTAGTTTATATTAAAATGTGACTTCCAATGGGATGGTTAATAATGGGCAGTTAACTCCCTTGGAAAGGGGCAATAACACTGATATTTCTCACACATAATACACTCCTTGGGGCAGGTATTGTTTCATTTTTGTCTCTGTATCTCAAGATGTCTAGCTCAATGCCTAATGCACACTAGGTGTACGGTGAGTAATGACTTTTATCATTCATTATGGATAATGGAGTAATTTATAGTACAAATATTAAATTTTAATAAGAGCTAAATAAAATCTGAATTTACTATATATGGCAGAATATAGCAATAAACAAAATATATGTATGTGTGGTGAATAATTTTTCAGCTGTGCCTGATGCTTTTTGATCCCATTTAGAGGTTTCTTGGCAAAGATATCAGAGTGGTTTACCATTTCTTTCTACATTTCATTTTACAGAGGAGAAAAATGAAGCCATATCTAAAGCCAGATTTGAACTCATGGAGATGAGTTTTCCTGAACCTAGGCCCAGCACTCTATGGAAACATTTATCCGCCCTTAGATAAAACATATATACTGCAAATCGTTTTTTCAAAGGATTTTAATGTATGTGAGTTCCAAACTATAGTGGAAAAAAAGTTTTTCCTAAACTCTCCTTTATAAACATTTTTCCCATAATACTGATGCATTGAATAGACTTTATAATAAAGATCTTTGCTTTAAATTAATATAAAATCAAACAACTTGAGCACAAATCCCAGTTTTGGTGATTCCTTGCTATATGGCCTTGGGCATTGCAGTAGATACAGTGACAGGCCTGGAGTCAAGATTCTTGATTCAGATACTGGCTTTAGGCACTGATTTTTATAACTGTGTGACCCTATGCAAGTCACTTAACACTGTTTGCCTCAATTTTCTCATCTAGAAAATCAGCCTGAGTGGGAAATGGCAAACCAGTAAAGTATCTCTGCCAAAAAAACTACCAAAAAGGGGTCATAAGGAATTAAACTGAAACAACTGAAAAACAATCATATATATAAGCAGCTATATGATCCTAAACAAATCATTTAACCTCATTGGGTATTAGCAGCAGCAGCAGCAAATTATTTAACATCTCTGGAACTGTTTCCTCATCTATAAAATATGAGGATTGAATTGAATTGATCCCTGAAGTCTTTTCTACCTGTAAATTCTGTTTTTCTACTTTTCCTTAATTGGGACTCATTACCTTTATTACCATCACCAATTATAATTAACATCTGCATTAATGTTATAATAATAGCATTAATAATAATAATCTTATCTCATTACAGCAAATATTAAATACTAGATGGAATGAAATAAGAATGTAAATAAAATGAGCAGTAGATGGGCATGATCAACTAAACCTTCTTCACCTATCTCATGATTTGGCAAATATCTCACCAAAAAAGTAGATCTATCCAATTTCCATATATTATTGAAATTTCCTCATCATGTTCCTTCCCATAAGACTTTGGGATAAATCCACCCAATTTTGAAGACAAAGAATTAAAACAAGGATTATTTTATGTCTGTAATGAATCCCCTCAATTAAATAAAGGTATAAATTTGAAGTAATGAAGTATGAATTGTGAACTTCAGTTTAAACATCACAGGAGGTAGCAAAGAATTGGAGATTGAAGGAATGTCTATCAATTGGAGAATGGCTGAACAAATTATTTTATATGATTGTGATGACATACTATGGTTCCATAAGACATGATGAGCATGATAAAAACATAAAAGCCTAGAAAGATTTTTATGAACTGATGCAAAGTGAAAAGAGCAGAAACAAGAGAAAAGTATACACAGTAATAGCAATATTGTTTGATGATCAACTGTGAATGACTTAGCTATTCTCAGAAATTCAATGATGCAAGAAAATTATAAATGATTTATTATGGAAAATGCTGTCTATCAAAACACGCTTTTTTGTCCATGTTTTCTTTCATGACATAACTAACACAGGATTAAATTTTACATGACTGAATATGAATAGTCTTTATCAATGAACAGGGAAGGGGAGAGAAAACAAAGAATTTGGAGCTATTTTTTTTTAATGTTAAAAAGTGTTTTACATGCAATTGGGGGAAATGAAATATTAAATTTTAAAAAGCTGTAAAACATCACAGAAATTAAATATAGGATATAAAATTAATAAATAAATTATGCATTTATAAAATTTATAAAATTATAAATTAAACTAAACTAAATTAAGAAATATATAATTGTGCCAAATACTCACAATCTCCTTTGTGTAAAAAACATTTTCAACACATGGAAATATAGCATACAGTATCAAAACTATATGAGAATGGGACAAAGAACATCTTGTTACCAGAGCTATCTGGAAAATGCTTTCAATGATTAGAGATGATAAAATTACATATTAATGCTAATTTTATTCAATCATTTCTTACAAGTAGACATTTACAAGTAATAGTTCAAGAAATTGTCCCAGGATTATTTCTTTCTGAATTCCAACAAAAAAGATGAAACTTGAATAATCTCTAATAAAATTAAAGATTTTTAGATGGATTGTTAACAAGACACATCATGTCTACCACACAAGGTTTTTTGAGAATCAGGGAAGAAAATGTGTTTTAAGTATTCAGCAAAGTTCCTTTAGTAACAGCAGTTATTGTTATTAAACACTACTTTGTAGGGATTCCTAGCTGTGTGACCCTGGGCAAGTCACTTAACACTAATTGCCTCAGGGGAAAAAAAGGGCACCTAGGTAGCGCAGTGGATAGTGCACCAGCCCTGAAGTCAAGAGGACCTCAGTTCAAATGACCTGAGTTCAAATGTGGCTCAGAGACACTTAACACTTCCTACCTGTGTGACTCTGAGCAAGTCACTTAACCCCCAATTGCCTCAGGGGATAAAAAAAAAAAAGCCTGCTACAAAGCAGTGGGCTGAAATAGGCATTTTGAGCAAGACATATGACAAGGAACAAATAAAAGGACATAAAATTTCAGAATTTTCAGAGAGCTGAGAGCAATAAGTACCTAAAGAGAAAGCAATTTGACCTAGAAGACAAGCAGCTTTTGTCTGAAAGTGAGTCCAACTGAGCCCTGATTTAAGGTCTTGTCTTTTTTGTCAAAGCATAGTGTTATCACAGAAGCTTCCACTTTCTTTAATAAATAATATTGGTAAACTGATATAAAACACAAGAAAAGTATTAGAAGCCATATCAATTAATTCAAGAATTTATTAAGCATGTGATATGGAACACTGAGGATATGGCAAAATAGTCTAAATAATGAGATCAGTGAGATAACTTCTGCCTAAAAGGATCGTATATTCCTCTTAGAATATGGAAAAATAACCACAAAGGTTAGTGGGGAAGGATATGTCATTTTTCTCTAAAAAGAACCTTTTATCACATTTGTAAGTTACAAAAAAAAAAAAATATATATATATATATATATATATATATATATATATATGTATATAGGTATACATATATATACATACATATATAGACACATACATATATATAAATATTTTATATGTTATACATATATAAAGTTTGTATCTATCTATCTATATATATATATATAAAGTTTGGGTTACATTGATACATAAGTATCCATTAACATGCAATTATATATGCAAATTGTAATATATGTACATTACATATTTTGCATACATATAAACAACACATGGCAGACTAATTACATAATCTTGGACACATTTGTTGCATTCCCATATGATTATGCAGAATGACACTGGAAAATGGAATATTGCCATTGTTCATCATCTAGAAGCCTTTTTTTATTAATAAAAAAGATGATTAATCAAACACACTTACAAAATAAGGAATAATCTCATAAAATCCTTAATACCAAATAAATCAATAGAGTTACATTTGGTTACAATTTTCCCACATCATTATACCATGAGAAATGATAGATTCAGGAAAAGGGTTGTATGACTTGATGTAAAGTAAAATTTTAAAATGGACTGGGGAATATTTGCTAATGAGAATGAAAACATGAGAAAAAATAATTTTGAAATGTATAAGAATTGTGATCAGAACAGTGAATGACACTGATGCAAAAATCTGATGCTGAAACATATCTCCTACCTTTTGACATAGAAGTTATACATAGAATACAGGCTGAGTGAAGGATCTATTTCCAGACATAACCAATGTTTTTATTTCTTTGCCTGCATTATAAATATTTGTTATAAAGTCTACTGGGTAGTGGTAAATATTAAAAATGGAAAAAAAGGAAAAAGAAGCATCAGCAAAATATTTTTAAATGTATAAAAGAAAGCAAAAAATTGTTTAGAATGAAAGAGATAAGTAGAACAGATTTTTGCTATCCTGTGAAATATGTAGATATAAATTATATTTCTTCTTAGTTTTCAATTTCTTATATAAGAATTATATATATATATATGTATATATATATATATTGTTTTTACTTGCATATTAACATGTTTGCTTTTGTTGGAACATAAATCTATAGAAAAGAAGAGAACTTAATAACAAATACAGGAAGAGGTAAGAACATCTGTTTCAGATGGGGTGGAGGTGGAAGAAGTTGAGAGGAAGGAAAGAAATGGTGTACTACTTCAGAAATGGAAAAGACCTCCTTCACTTTACTTGCAGTATTTATGACCGCAATCCTGAGATTTTTATTACTTTGGGGTGGATTATTTCTGCATGAAATACCCAAATGAATTGTGATGGACAGAGAATGAATCAACGAAGAGGCAAAATATTTCATATTTGAATTGGACTACAATGGGGCTTGATCAACCATAATAGCTATCTTCTTCATTCCTCTCTGGACACTGCTTCTTAGTCTATAGATTTAATCATCTACCAGGATCAAGCACCCTTTTTAGCAATTTTTCCCCTCCTGAGGCTGGGGTTAAGTGACTTGCACAGGGTCACACAGCTAGGAAGTGTTAAGTGTCTGAGAGACTAGATTTGAATTCGGATCCTCCTGAATTCAGGGATGGTGCTCTATCCACTGCAACCCCTAGCTGCCCTGATCAACCAGCCTTTTAATCCTGGGAGATCCCTGATCTCTACAGCCCTTCCTCTGATTGCCTAGTTCTTCCTGATATCTCCATATTAAGCAAAATGCCAGTGAAACAACATTCTCCCCCTCTATTGTCTACTTAGTTTTTCTCCAAACACTCTATTTTCTTTCAACTTTCCTCAACTGCTATTTTTCTGCTTCCATTTTCTGGGTTGTGTTCCCCCATTAGAAGGTAAATTCTTTGAATACAAGTATTGCCTTTTGTTCTTCTATTTATATTCCCAGTGATTAGCATAATACTTGGCAAATATTAATCACTTAATAAATATTTGCTGACTTGTTGGCTTGACTGTCAGGTCACCAACAACCATAAAGGAACCTCAAAATGCCTTCTATTCCATGTAATCAGGATTCTCACTTCTGAAATAAAAGATGTTCAAAAATTCATGTGCTAAGAATTAGAACAAAGACCAAAGGCATTTGAGCCAGATAATTCCCAAAGGTGAGGTGATTTTGTTTTGTTTTGTTTTGTTTTGTTTTGTTTTTACTTTTGTTCAGAACTCAAGACTGAAGTTCCTGAGTAAAATACGTCACTCAACTTTATGGTCAGCACTGTTTATAGATTCCCAAATTGTGATTTTTACTTTTTACTTTTAATTTTTAGGGCTATATATACTATAGGCAGGCTAATAACCTAGCGATGGCCAATAGCTCTGGTGTTTGGGGGCCATTAGTTTAAAACCCTCAGCTTCTTCCTTCTTCCATATATATGATGTGTAGGAAGATAAGAACAGAGAGAAAATGTCAACCACAAGTTAGAAAATTTCTGATACCTACCTAGCCACACTGTTGGTCTCTGTATATGTCAATTCAGCTAAAGTCTAAAAAGCACTTTGTTCTATGCCTTTACATCTATACGTATACATACGTATGTAACAATAACTTCTTTTTTCTTTATTAAAGCCTTTTATTTTTCAAAACATGTGCATGGATAATTCTTCAGCATTGATCCTTGCAAAACCTTGTGTTCCAATTTCCCCCCTCTTCCCTCACCTCCTCCCCTAGATGGCAAGTAGTCCAATATATGTCTAATAATAACTTCAATGGACGCTCTCACAGAGATTAGGGATATTCATTGTGGAAATAAGAAAAAATATTTTAGAAAGAAAGCAATTGAATTGTCATTTAGAAGAGTAATAACCATTATGGATGGAGAGATAGACTACATGTGAAATAAGGAGAAAGGATTAAGTGAACTTCTCTCTTGGTAGACTGAGGGAATTACCTCCTATCTTTGAAGGAAAAGAAATTGTAAAGATACTTTCTGAATAAAATGAACTTAATTCTGGTGTTGGAGGAGAGGGGGAAATAGCCTAAAGAGAAGTCTTAACAGACTGATTACTATTCTGACAAAGCTAAACACAAAGATAAATGCAAAAACTTATAAGAAAAGAAATTTTCCAGTTCTTTTGATAGATTGCAGTGAGTGCTCAGACTAAATGTATTAATTGAAAGAATTTATACCTTTAATTTATGACAAATACCAGAATATACCCTTTGATCACCTTACAACTTAGAATAGAAATAATTTTATAATACAAATAACAGGCTGAGGAGTGGGATTTAACATGATTTTTAACTTCTGAAGTACATCATGAATTACTATCAACTTCACCTGGACTATATGTGAAATTGTTATCATTTTCAAAATATTGTCCATAATCCTTTCTACCTTGTGATTCAAGCCTGATGTGTATGTATCAATGTATGTCTGCATGTACACATTTATGTATTGTAATGATGCTTACTATGTGCCAGGCAATGGGCAAGCACTTTACAATTATTATCTCATTTGTCCCTTAACATTAACTCTGGGAGAGAAATACTATTATTCCCATTTTACAGATAAGGAAACTGAGGTAAACAGATCAAGTAACTTGCTCAGGATCACAGTGCTAGGGAATATCTGAGGCTAAACATGAATTCAGGTCTTCCTGAATTATTAGATACAGTACTCTGTCCACTGCAATAAATATAGATAGATTGATAAATGCATAGATATAAATAGATATATACACATATACATACAGTAGATATATGCATGTTATATTATATGAATATGTATATACATATGCTTAAAATGTATACATACAGAGATATGTTATATAAAATACAAATATGAATAAGTTTATGTTCATGAATATGTATTTATTGTATTACACAGACACATTTCTATGTATATTTCTAATTACCTGAAAAAGAATACTATAATTTGTTCTCAGAGCCATTTTCTTTCATTTAACCATGATATATAAAGATTTTTGTAAAAAAATGATTAATCGATTTCCTAAATGTGCTGCTAGGTTAGGATAATGTGCTTATAGTCAAATACTCTTATGTAGACTTCATTTCATCTACTAAATTATTTAAAAATTTTTCAAGCCTTTCATATTTGATGCATGGGTAGAAAAATGTATTCTTCTCCATACATTAAAGTTGATGTAAAATAAAATAAAAGGCAAAAGCAATGATGGACCACGGTTAAATATTGAGCTCACACTTGCTTAAATCAGCAACTCATTCAAGTTTCATTTTTATTTCCAAGCTCCGGCTAATGGAAATATTTTGTCTTTCTCGAGCTCTTTTTTTTTTTTTCTTTTCTTTTTTGCCCCTGTTCTTCTTCCAATTACGTGGTAAGTATGTTCTACAAGAGACAAATTATTATGTAAATTTATTTTGCCGTTTCAAGTTGTGCTAAATAATTGCTAACAAAAATGTATTGTTTCGCTGCAGGCCATTTAGCAGCACTAAAAGGCAACAGAAGCCATTGCTTTTCCTTGGATTGCCAGCAGCGAGATGCTTCTCTGCTCCGAATGCCATTACCACTGACTCCCCAGCCAGTGTCTAACTGTACCTTGTTCTTCAGAAGGAAGGAGCAGAATTATTTATGGGCCACATCTCACAGAGGTTATTTTGAGAATGACATTACTGCAGTAAAGTAAGCTTCATTATGTTCTTTCATAAAGTTTAATTACGTAGACCATATCCAGTTTATTAAAACATTATGGCTGAAAGTTTTGGAAAGTCAAGCTAGAGATTTATGAGATGTGGTCTAATGATCTGTTTATTGGGCAAATTGAGATGTATCACAAGACAGATAGGGAAGAGGTAAGAGAGCAGGATAGAAGGGGAATGGGGAGGAATGAACGAAGTGGCCTCCCAAAGCTCTAGCCAAGATAACAGTTGGGCTAGACTTAAATAGCTTAATCCAAAATAAATAGCACATGGTGTAATAGGTTATTTCTATGACCTTTCTACAATGCGTATTCTCTCAGCCTAAGTTATACAATCCAGACTTTATATTGCCTCCTTTCTCAATAGGGACCATTTTTAGTATACAAGGGGTCATGGAATGGGAAAATTAATGGGCATGGGAGACAAAAAAAATTGGATTTCAATTCAAAATGATACTTCTAGGTTGTGTTGTACTGGGTATTCTCTCTGGAAATTGTTTCCTAATCTATAAAATGAGATAATAATGCTGACACTTATTTTGACATAATGTAGTAGAAAACATAGAGGATTGTCCTTAGAGTAAGGAAGATCTGGGTTCAGATCTTGCCTTTGATTCTTATTTCCTGTGGTACCATATAAAAATTAGTTAACTTTCCCACACTCTCATAGAAGTCTGGAAGATTATAAATTACAGTCACATGCACACACACACACACGCACACACACACACAAATGGAGACTAGTGCCAGCAATATTTCATCCATTTCTAGCACTCAGCTTCTTTAACTGTGGATTGTAACCCCATATGGGATCTCATAACAATGTGGGAGTTTAAAATTATAATTTTTTCCAATAAATGTTT